>NW_028279795.1:0-283003 GCF_059751315.1 Micrasema longulum
TCTCTTGACTTTTGTGAAGTAAAAGAGCTTTATCATGTAGATAAAACTCATAAAAAACTAGGACAAACTTAGATACATTGAAACTACAACAAATTTAGATATAAATAACTTCCTAGCGAAGAAATACAGCTGGTTCACAAACATTTGGACGTTTTGAATTAAAATATAAAACGGGGGTTTTAATAACTTTTTGCAAAAAATGAAACACGTATTTTTTACTTATTCAAAACTTTCGTAACAAATAGAAAAACGGTAAAAAATTGTAATCTAAAAATCTAAGAAGTTTAACCAAATAAGGTGAAATGAATTGATTACGATGAGCGAAAACCGAAGAAACGTATTTGCTTAAACATTTTATCATATTTTTACGAGAATATCCTTTACATCGGAGATATTCCTAAAAAATGGATTATTACCTATTGTAGATTTATGAAAAAATCGAATATTTCATTTTCCTCAACGAATCACGAATGTTGAATTTAGATTTCCGGCTTCCGTAAATATGTATATTCGCGTTTATTGCTCGTAAATATAACCACACAAATAAAAATCATAAATAAAACGGTGAAAAAAATGATGGCAATAAGGAATGCCATTTTTATTTCTCTCTATGGTAGTTATATGTGTATTATTGCTTAAAATGTTATATTTTCCATACAAGTGTTGACGAAAACTTGTTTGTGATACAGGATTTTCCATTTAAGCTTAGTAATATTTGTATTAAAGAATAAACGGACACGTATATGATTTTTTGTCACACGTTCTATTGTTATTTTTTATTTTTGAAACCAACATAGTCATAATAATAAACAATCCATAAAAAATAACAACAAATAACAAGACCAATTATGGGTTTCATATACGGAAGTAGGATGGGAAAAAAGGGAAGGAAGAGAAGAAGACAAAATAGTAAGTAAATATAAAACAATTAAAATATATATTAATGTGCACATACAACATACATCCTTATACATACATACACTTATATATATATATATATATATACATCGCTTGCTTCGAAAAGTAGCATGGATGCTTAGACTAGACAGGGGTAATTATTTTTATGCTGATATACTATGATAGTCTACAAAACCGTAGAACTAATATTGATTCCATATTTATGTTCGGCATACTAAATAGTATAATCGATGTTCCATCATCAATTTTGACAAGTAAAATTCAATATTTCGACTCGTAGGTTGAAAAAAATGAAGTACTGTTCATCGATCAGCCTAGAACAAACTATGGCCTTAATTCTCTAATGATCCGTCTTTGTCGTACTCAGGGCAAGATTTGGTCATTTTTGGTTTTAGTTTACAGCGATTTAAACGAGCACTAAATAAATAGTCCAGATCTTGTCTTGATGACCCTTATGTTTGTCAATGCATATTTTCTTTTTTTAAAAATGTTTTTAACTATTCTTTTATTGTAATATTTAAGCCCTATAAATTGTATACATGGACAATGACCATTAATAAATAAATTAATTAATATATATACATACATACATACACATACATACACACATGAACATATACGCATACACTAATGCACATACATACGCTTACATAAATATAAATTATAATAAAATAATGAAAACTAATAAGTAAAACGAGGTCGTGTCTTCAGAAACTTGTGGCTTCTCAAATGAAGACAATTTTCGCCCAAAACCAATCCAGTTTTATTGGATCTTGATAGGCTACCTCAAAAAATTCCTCATTCTTTTTAAAATAAATTCCCAGCTAAAGTTAAAAAATGGCTCCTCAGCATCGGTAGAAGTCAGATGGATGAGGTTTTAAAAATGAAAATTTAATACTGCTTTCATTCTTCAATATTCAATGTCTATTTTTCATTCATATGATTTATATATTATTTTTGTATCTGTAATTTTATTTACAAAACTGACTTTATTAAAGGTTTTTAGTTTTTGGAATTTCGTCTTTTTTTGCCAATTTTAAAAAAAATATTTAAGAATTAAAATTAATTCAACTCGTTTTTTGGCATGTTTGTTTCATATGTTTATTTTTCTTAAACTCTTATCTTTGTTTTAATTTTATTATCTTGTTCGTAAATGTTTCAAGTATTATATTTTTGTTATTTTTTCATTTTTATTACAGTGTAATACTATTATTGTTATCATTATTTATAATTACTAATTTATGTTTATATATTTTCGGATAATTTATATAGGGCCATTTTTGTGAAAATTACCTCAAGGGCGCTGTACAATAAATAAATATCAGCACTTAACGTAAACCTGGAACGGTATGTATTTTGTTTAAAAATAATTTATTTAAATAAAAAAATTTATTTAAGGAAATTATCAAACATCTCCAAGCCATTAAAATTTCAAAGCAAATAAGAAATACCATATAATTTTACGAAAATGAAACATTTAAATGGATTAAAAAATACTTTCTTAAAATTAAACTTTACAGCAAAATTAAATATGACCTTTAAATTGAAAAAAATTGTCTAAAAAAATAATTTAGAGATATATTTATTACGCTAATATTAATAGATCATCTCTCGCAAATCATTTTTAAAAATAAATTGTAAGATTAATTTTATAATAATAATACAGAAAATAACCTTAAAATGAATTAATCATATCTCTCACCGCATTACAAGTGAAACATAGGGTAGTCAGTAAAAAGGGTAAACACTTATTTCAAACAATTTAATTGAGTAACATCTTTTTTTATTTGAACATTTTTTAGCTTACGGGGATTAAATTACTTCGACAGTAATTCGCCCCGTATAAGCAAATAAAGTTCAGACTGGAAAAAATATATAAAAAAATAGACCTTTTGTTTTTATCAGTGTTACACAATTTTGTTATTTTACAAGAACACTACTACAGTTTCGGGAGAGCACTTCTCCCATCGAGGGGTAATATTAAACTCTTTATATCACCCGTCGATAGGAGAAGTGCTCTCCCAAAACTGTAGTAGTATTTTTGTAAAATACTAAAACCATGTATAATAAAAAGGTAAGTTTTAAACTGCCTGCTTCCCCGTTAGGTGAGTAAATATATATATTGATTGATTTGGTGTTTATTTTGTAGAACTCCATATTTAAACTTATAATATTTGAAATCAAACTCTGATTTGAGTCAACTGAACATTTTATTTCAATTTTACGTATATAAAAAAATATAAAAACAAAAATTTCGTGACAATTGTTTCGCCTTGTTAGGGCATTTTCAAACGAATGTGAAGATTCGATAAGTAGAAAATAAAAATAATCTTATGAACTGTAGAATGTACATTAATCATAATTGAGGGAAAAACCAATGGTTAAGGGAGAGGCTAAGTGTTTAATAGGTAATGGGGAATTTAGGTATTTATATTTGAATTTCGGGAAAAATATAACAAAGTAAGTATTTATTGACACACATGTAGGTATTGTGAGATAATTAATGAAGCTTTATAGTTTTATAACTTTAGATAACTGTTGTCAAAAAATACGAACAATTCTCGTGAAATTTTTGTTTTCATATTTTTTATATTTGTAAATATAAAATAAAGTGTTCAGTAGACTCAAATCAGTGTTTGATTGATGAGAGTGAAAATATTTTGATTTTCAATAAATATAATATGAAAAAATATTTTAATTTCATTATTATTAAAAGAACACACATAAGAATATGCCCATGTGTGCCTAACTTCCAGATTTAAAAGTAAATAATAAAAATACCACTAATACCATGACTGAGTTATATTCGAGTTGACTTCGCACTAGGGCAATATAAAATGTTTTCATTATTTTAAAGACTATAAATCCCGTATCGTCCGGTTATACAATAATCTTAACCAAAAAGCACTCCTCCAAATGCTTTGCAAACACATAACTGTATTATTCATCCACGTGAGTAAACTTAAGTAAGGTCATAAGCCTTTTAAATGCCTTGACTTAGTGAACCCGATGCCTTGTAAAACCGACAAGCGTGGTTGAGGCTCTCGGAAGACATCTGTAATATATGACGCTGTAAGCCGTTTCGCTTCCGCTGGATGACGGTTCTTACTGGAGATTGCTGCGTCCGTTGCCTTATATCTACATTTCTAATCTAGTCATAACATTGCACACACAGTATTCTTCTGAGGCACCTATTCTTAAACTCAATAATTGCTGAATTGGGCCTGAGTGAGGTTCTACAATAATTCCAACATTTGATGATAGGTGTTACACAGGAATTTTACAGGCGACATTTTGTTTTCAGTTTTTTTTTTCATAAATATTTGCGTTTTTACGATTTACCCAAACACTTAATTTTGAGGGCCATTTTCAACAAGTTGCTAATAACTCACTATTAGAAAATGGGAAACAAATTGGCGTAGAGTGAAATTCGAAAGACGGATTTTTGAGCCGTGAGTCTGATACTAGCCACGGGACCTCAACCCGATTCAAACCTTGTAAACGTCCGATCTCCAAACAGCTTTTGTATTGCTGAATGGGGCACCCACTTATCCTAGCCGTACTCCCAGCTCTTTATGTAAAAGCTTCAATTTTTCCGTGACTTCTTATTTGTCTACTTTTCTTCATCCCAACAGAAATAAAGTATTTTTTCATTATATGTGAAAGGCAAAAAAAACTGTTTATTTAAATAAAACAAAATATCAACAATGTTCATGTCGTTATGGACACACAAAGTATTCCAGACAAGTTTTTTTTTAAGCTTTATAATTCAAGCACAAAGCTTGTGACTTTATAATTATCGTTATTATTACATATTTTATTTGTACGAAATATTCCCAATCAGCAAAAGTGCTGGTATGAGGGGATATTATAAATAATAACACAATAGTTTACATAAAAATTCGATAAAATAACATCACATATCACTCGTCACACGGGCTGTAAGAACTGTTTTATTTAGGGGTTTTTTAAGTACGTACATGTCTTGTATATTTTTTAGATAATTAGAAAGTGAATTGTAAAAAAATATTGCTGTATACAAAAAAACTGTTTCTTTTTCTGTTGGTCCTAGGTTGTTCGCAAGTTAAATTATTTGATGATCTTGTACATATTTTATGTATGTTGTAGTTAAAATTAAATTTAATATTTGTCTTTATTTTATTATTTTCCATCTATAATAGGTTGCATATTTTAATACAAAAAACAGCGTATTAAAAACCACCCTTCAAAAGAATGACTTTGCTTATAAAATCCGTATTTCATATTGTATTATTCCATTTGATGAATTTCTTTTTAACTTTCTTCACATTGACGGCAAAACCGACTTTCTCTTTCGTAAAGCCCTCCCTTATATAAAAGCTTTTTCAATGTTTTCTCGTGTCCAACAGTGTAACTGTCAGACGTATGTACATACTGGTCCTTTTCTACCTCCGTCTGAACAATATGGCGCCCGAAGGGTTGCTAACAATTTATTATTATTATTATGGAGCTTTATTTCACGTAACGACTGCTTCTGTAATCTGTTACCGACCATTTTTTACAAAAAACAAAATGATACATGTAACAAATAAGAAAATCTAATAAATAAAACATTATTCTGGATTTTACTTTGACGGGATTAATATTAATCAGAGAGGCAACAAATATTGATTTACCATAGCATAGATAGGACAATATATTAGATTGGGACAACTTTTGGTTGGAAGAAAATTCTGAATTCTTTTCAGTAAATGGAGGGTGCAATAGAACTTTGTCCAAACTTCAGTAATTTGTTCTTGCCACGTTAAGTGTTGGTCAAAAATAATACCAAAGTTTCCAATATTTTTGTTAAAGTAATCCCATTTTGGTTGATTATTAAGGTAAGAAAGGTTGAGAAATTTAGAAAGAAGATTTAAAATGGATACCGATTATAATGGCTAATGATTTTTTCAGATTGATCAGTGTGCTGTTATCTTTGGACTAAAAAAAAATCGAATTTAGATCAGAGTTTGTCGTTTTAATATCATTTTTGATATTTTCTGTATCAATATGCAAGTAAATCTGATGATCATTGACAAAGAGATGAAACAAATTGTCTAAATATGAAGAAATTGAATTTATGAAAATAGAAAATAGAAGTGGAGACAAAACACTACCCTGAGGAACTCCTGTGCTAAGATTTTTAAATTTAGATGCCTTGTTTGCCAGTGTGACACTTTGACTTCTCCCATGTAAGAAAGAGGAAAACCTTGAATGGTTGGAGACTGGAAATAAAAAATTAGGAGAACCGAGGCGTGCAGAAGGATATCAAAATTAACAGAATTAAAAGCATTGTTGAAATCTAGCAGAGTTTAACTCGTGACTTTCATATCGTTCATTGCTTGTCTTATATTGTCATATTTATGTTACTTGGCAATTCATACATTCAACATGCATGATTATTCTCCGAAGTGTTACCGCATACATGGTCGTAAGTTTTCCAGAGCGCCATCTGTTGCCGGCTGCAGAAGTATCCTGACCCAGTTTATGGCGGACCACCATCACAAAAGCCGGAAATTGCCGTTCCAAAGAGAGTAAAGTAATTTCGACACGTAATGTGCACATTTAGGGCCGTTGGGGGAAGATTTCAATGTCTTACTCGTATATTGAACAAAATTATAAAAAATATTATCAACAGGCGTAAGTATAGCCTGTGAGCTCGCCAATACATGACAGATGACAGTAAACATAACCATAGAAAAACATAGCAGTTGAGCTCTCAGAAGTAAAGCAACGTGAATGCAGCAATGCTTGAACTACATGTCAATAATATTCTAATAATAAATAATATTATTTGGCCATACGGAACTTTAAAGCACACCTTGGTTTAATTACTAATAGTATTTTATCGGTTAGGTAGGTGTATTTAAAAAAAAATGTTGCGTACCTGAAAAAAGCACAAATAATTATGTTTTTGTAAATGATGTCAGTAGCGACACTCAGAGAGTGGCTTTGTGACGTTTTGACATTTTTTATAAGAAATTCATGGCGTAGCCGAAATACTGTTATAAAAACGAGGATGTTTTTGTTGATTGACGTTAGCAGGCGCTACCCAGGGGCGACTTTGTGACGTGAGAAATTATTTTAAAAAAGAGATTCATGGCGTAGCCGAAATATTGTAATTAAAACGAGGATGTTTTTGTTGATTGACGTTAGCAGGCGCTACCCAGGGGCGATTTTGTGACGTGAGAAATTATTTAAAAAAAGAGATTCATGGCGTAGCCGAAATATTGTAATTAAAACGAGGATGTTTTTGTTGATTGACGTTAGCAGGCGCAACCCAGGGGCGACTTCATGACGTGATGAAATTATTAATTTAAATATTTTTTTTCATTTTACATAGCGTAGCCGAGATAAGAAATTGCGTGGTGTTTCGAAATTTAACCGTGTAGGTAGCCGCCTAGTTACAATATTATTTTTGTATTTGTATAACTCCTGTTTTATAATGTTTATGTATTTATCGCTATAAGAATTAAACTAAAGATAGTTTTTACTTTTAATCGCTATCCGTTTTTTAAATTATATTTGTAACACTCAATAATATTTATTTTTCAAGTATTCAATGTTATTTTTGCATTTTATTTAATATTGTTAATATAAAGCGTATTTTTATTTATTCGAATTTACTAGACTGTTTTTATTACGAAATATAAAAATGCATATTTCTCTATGTATTTTTCTGTTATAAACATTTTATTAAAATAATACACATCAAATTTCCATTGTCTGTTTATTTGATTTGCAATCTTCTTTTTTTTTCGATGGTTAAAACTCTAGGAAATTCAAAGACAATATTTTTTTTACTGTCATATATTGGCGAGCTCACACAGGCGAGATCAACAATATAGGAGCCCAAATATTCAACGTGTCCGGACGGATGAAGAATACCGTTCTAAAGGTGAAATATAACCAGAACCCCGGACGAGTGTATTCTTCTCGATGACAACCCTCAGGAAATAATCATGAAAAAAGAAATCGGGTGGAATTGAGCCCAACTCGTAGTGTAGTGGTTGGCGTGTTCGCCTACGAAGAGAACGCATTATTTATTTGTTTTATTTGTACGTCATTTTTTTTAAAATGTAAGTTTCGTATTTTTTTAACTTGTTTTCTAATTTATTCTCTCGATTGAACGCAAACAAAAGAAGTTATAGAAAACACTTTCGTCAATTTGATATTCCATTTTGAAAGCTTCTAAAAAATAAAATAATACATAAAACGAAAAACTAACACAGTTTTTTGTAGAACAGAAAAAATATTTTGATTGACATGTATTATAATCTTTATTATTTTAATTTTTATTTGAAAGACAAAACTAATGTTAACTCCTAAAAGATTCAAATAAATACTGCAAAAATTTTAATTAATCATAAAAAGATGGATGTACAAAAGTTAACAAAGTCGAGATCGCACCAAATTAATAATTAATCAAAATTATCGGCACGTTTCTAATACAAATGTAAAAACAGAAATTATTACAAATAATCAAGTAAGCACAAAAAATAAAAAAATATTTGGAATATAAAAAACAATAGTACGATTTTTTTATTATTTTTAAAGACGACAAGGTAATTAAGACACTCTTGAGAATGTCTCGGTTTTTGATTCGATAACAGATAAAATAAGTAATATGCCTTGGTACCATATTAATACTTGTTTGATATAATCAATTATATTTCTTTTAATATTACAATTGATTCTAATTTCACTTGCATTTTTTAAATACAGAAATTGAAATTGCGAGGAAACGTATTTAATGGGTTTTGTTTATATTGCACTTAATTTCATATTTATTAATTCATATTTTTTCTCCTACAAACAATAATTAATAATAAAAGTAATGTGACCTAACTGAGGTGACCTCACTTGTGCCGAAGACACTTAACAATATATACATATATATGTATATTTTAATATTTTTACATTTGAGAATAAACAAAGAAGACTTAATAAACAGAGATAATTAACAAAATTTACACACAGTTTTAAACACTACGTATTTATATTTATTTTTAATTTATGGACATCTATATTATTTATATTACAAAACGCACAATAAAAGAACAAAAACCTAGATAAGAAGTAGGTTATAGATTTTAATTGAATAATACTAAAAATCCCTTTATCCAAAAACGGTATTAGCTTGTATTTGTTTAAGTTGTCTTTGTGTTGAGGATCTAGTGATTATATTATCTATATGTGATGTATTGTAGGGGTTTGACTTTTATTTGAGTAAAATTAGTTTTTAATCTGTAAGTGAGTATTGTTTTAGCGTATAATTGCTTTGGTGTCATAAGTTGTAATTTGTGGAATATTTCTTCTGTAAATGTCTGTATCGGGACTCTGAGTATTATTTTAATTATAGATTTTTGTGCAACAAATACACTATTTAAAACTGTGTCACTTGCACCACCCCAACCGATTATACCGTACTCCAAAATTGATAATGTTACGATAATTTTATTTATTATTTTAAAAATTTATTGCATAAATAAGTACATATTCAATATCAGAAAATCAATATAAAAGTAGTTAACGACAAAATGAAAACGGAGCGTCCTCTGGTTGGGATAGTTTCCATCTAACATGGCTCAACCTGTTCTAAGATGGAGTTAGTTGTAGATTAGGTAGTCATTATTATTTAATTGTACATCCTAATTTTAATTTTCTTAAATTGTATTTTATTTCAATTCAACTTCTATTTTTTATAAAAAAATGCATTTGCCACTGTTGAATGGACCGAATAAGTCCATAAATAAATACATGAATAACCTATATATAAAGTTAATATTTGAAGCACCAACTTAGTGGTTATTTTGGATTGGTTTTTATAAATGACATTTTTTCAAAACAATTATCAAATTCCCTACCATCAAACATTAAACCGGCTTTCTACACAACTAATAATATAGGAACATTGTTAAAAAATCACAGAGACAAATTCCATAAATATAATAAATCTAGAATATACCAATTAAATTGTAATGATTGCGATTCAATCTACATTGGAAAAACTAAAAGAAACTTTAATATTAGAGTAAAAGAACACTTAAGATGCTTAAATGATAATAATTTTTCTGAATTCGCAAATTATCTGATAGAAAATAATCATAACTTTAGAAAAGACACTGGATTAAAAGTATTTATTTATTTGACACTTTATATACATGTACAATAAATATACAAATAAGGGCGGGCATATTGCCTTAAGGCAATTTCTTCCTACCTACCCAAACCGTTCAGTTTGAGAAAATTATAAATACATGGACATATTGAATCTTACAATTTTATACAAAAATTAAAAGCAAAGATTAACAAAAATAAATATATGTATAAAAAAAAATAACACTTTACTATGAAGAGAGGAGAGGGGATGGGAAGGAAAGAAGAAGGATAAAGGAACAATTTAAATATTTAGATAGTGACATTTCAATCTTGACTTAAATGTAAATAAAGAAGGGGCGTCTCTAACATAAGTGGGTAGATTATTCCACAATCGAGCGGCTACTACTGTGAAAGAGGAGGCAAAAAAATTAGAGCGATGACAGGGTATTAAAAGGGTTCTCTGGTTACTAGAACGAAGAGATAGTCCGTGTTGTGAAAGAGGTTGGATGAGCTCTCTCAGATAAGTACTCCATGATGAAAATAAAATATTAAAATTAGACAACTTAGAAATTAAAAAAGCGATTCAAAATAAGAAAGCAATAATTAATAACCAAATAATCAATATTTCTTTTAGTTTTCTCCTGACTTACTTCGAAAATAAGGATGTCAAATTACCACCCGTGTAAGAAAAAACCACTTGATTTATTGGGTCCACGTGTAGTATTTAGTGAACATGATAGAAATAAAATAAAAAGGAATCAATTCATTAGTTACGTAAACCTTGACAAAGAAGCTTGTTTGCTTTGAAACCGGTCGGTGAAAAATAAAAATTAGTGGTTAAAAACAAAGTTGTTTTATTTATTTTTTTATACATAAATAACCCATCGTATTTTTTTAAGGATAGAAAAAATCGTATTTTTTGTTTTGAAAAGACGAAATTTAAACGAATTCAAATCATCGCTGTTTGAAATACAGTCTGACGCAACTTTTCTAGAACAAAATGTGTTTAAGTAATTACTTTTACTAACGCTGCGTAATTTTAATATCACCTTACCACTATGAATTTAAGTTTTTGAAGAGTGTCTGAAGATGAAAAATAATTGACATAATAAATCATTGAAATTTTAAGAAGGTTGCCATCGTAGATCTTATAGTTACAAATATCAATTTCCTCGTTTCCTGAAATGTCATCTGACGTTAAGTACCTGCCCCTTCTCTGAAATTATTTCCCCTAAAGTTGATACTGGGTATATCGAATCATTGAATAAAAATAAAATACGCCTTGGGACAGCATAAAACGCCTTTTGAATGAAGCCACATTCACTATATTACCATGAAAATTATTCAATTGAATGTCGCTCATGAAATAAGCAACAACAACAACGAACCATCACGCCGTTCCCCGTAAGGATGGGCAGAGAGGACAGAATTCCATAAAACTAGAGGAAAAAGCTCCAGACAAAGCGACCACTCGTCGGCATTGAAAGATTGTGTATCCCTTTCATAAGAACGCCTTTAGAACACAGTCTTAGCGCTAAGGGTGCCAGAAATAGCAAAACTTTAATAAAAAATAAAAAAAAACTTTTTCACTCTCCGTATTTGGGCGGATGAATCATACAGTTTTGTGAGGTAAAACCATGAAAGAGATTTATTTATTAAACGCCCAGAGAGCTTCTACAATAAACAGTTTTAATGTACATATAATCAAGCAACAGTTATATAACAAACGAGTTAGTAACAAACAACAACAAACCATCACGCTGTTTCCCCGTAAGGGTAGGAAGAGAGGGTAGAACACCACATCACTCTATCTTAGCATACATATCTCGCTTCTTCTACATTTATACATCTTCTCGTGCACACGCGCCATTATTCCGACTTTTGACAGGTGGATTTGGTCATGCTATGTTATTCTTCGGCTCCCCTATTTCTCCATTCATCAACATTTGTATTTTTTTTTTAAGCCGTCTTTTCACTATTCTTTCGCTCAACGTTTCCAAAATAATGCAAATCTTCGTTCTTGGTGGTGTCGATAAAGTTTTTTTTCAGCCTTACATAATTTACTAATGTAATGTTTATCAACATATTACACCAGAGATTTACAGAACTAATGACCTTACCATTTAATGGTTTAAGTAGACAATTTAAATACTGTGTAACATTTACCATTCTGCAATATTTGAATACCCGTATTTCTTTTATTTGTTGATTTTTAGGAATTTCATCCTACCCTTCCTTTTTTGCACCTTACGGAGCACAGGAAACTGCATTAGTACACCAATCAAAGTGACTTGTTCATTTTAGTTCCATAAATGTAAGACGTTTAATTACAACGTTTTCTTAATATCTGCCTTTATAATGACTACTTAAAAGACTTCCATTCCGTGTGCAATCAGGGCCGACAAGACAAAACCTTCTGATTGACACAGAAAATGCGTCAAAAAACCATTTGAAATAATCTACATTACCTAGAATATGTGACTAATATAACAAAAAATTTCATTTCTTTTCTTTTGCATTTGTTATATTCCACATAATTTAAATTATTGTATTAAGTGTAAACATTTTTTTGGTGTGTGCATAAGTGTCCTACAACGAAATTGACAATATTTGTGTACATACGGTTTGTTTACCCAATAAAATAAATAAATTAATAATGTTAAATTTATATTTGAAGCACTCACTTTGTGATTATTCATTATAATTAAATAAATTAAACAACTTTGTTTTTAACCACCAATTTTTTTTTGTATTTTTTTTCCACCTACTGGTTTCAAAGCAAACAAGCTTTTTCGTCAAAGTTTACGTAACCAATTAATTAATTTCTATTTTATTTTTATCATGTTCAGCCTGTCTAGCTTCAAAAATATTGATATCAAATTACCATTCTTGAATGAAAAAAAGACTTGATTTCTTGGGTCTACGTGTAGTATTTAGTAAACATGATAAAAATAAAATAGGAATCAATTCATTAGTTACGTAAACCTTGACGAAGAAGCTTTTTTGCTTTAAAAGAGGTCGGTGGAAAAACAATAATTAAAAAAATTAGTTGTTATAAACAAAGTTGTTTTATTTATTTTATTAAATAAATAATGTATTGTTGTTATCAAAAACATTTTTCACTTTGAGGTATGACATTTTTCACTTATTTGTAAATTCCTGACGATGAGGTAGTCACCGCGAAACGGGTCGAAGTATAACTCTAAATTAAAGTGGTTTATACAAATTTATAAACATATAAGGGTAATATGTTTTATTGATTTAATTTTTGGTCAATTTCCATAGTTTGTATTTTTTATTCAATGAACTTGGACAAGCTGACAGAAATTGAATATTCAAAAAGTGAGTTATGACAGGAAAAGTTATCTCCGTAATGCGATTCGATACTTAAAACGAAAGTTCTTCTTTCGCTTCGAAGAATGAGAAAAGTTAAGTTTTGTGTTAGCGTCCAATATTTTCTTCCGTAAACTTAGAAGAGCGTGGTTTTTGTATTTTTACTAAACTTGCTGAAAAATAATACACTCCATCTTTACGCGTATCTATACTAATTTATTTATTTATTTCAACAGTATGTAAACAATTTATTATTAGTGTAGGGCACCTATTATGCATACACCAAACAATATTTTTACACCCAAAACATAATAATTCATGTAGGTTTTGTTTCATAATAAAAATAAAAATAAAATAATAAAAATTGGAAGACTCTAAAATAAAACGTTTGTCAGTATGAAAATTAAGTTGTGTACCTTTGTATGTTATTGTATTTTTGTTATTATCGTAAGTAAATTTCGAATTTGCCAACTATGTTATTATAATCTCTCTCCTCCACTTCTCCACTTTTTTTCTCATCCTCCTTTTCAACCTTCTTACAGTGCTCTTCTTTTATTTTTGTATTTAATATTTTATTTTTATCTTTTTATTGTGTAATATGTTTTATTATTGTATTTGTGAAAAACTATAACTGCGCGTATGCAATTTTTTCGTTTTTTTCAAATTATTTATTGGCCAATACCTGTAGCTTTCCCTGATTAAAAATGAATTTTAATTTATTTATACTTTTACAATGTTTGTATTCTTTTTTTTATACTGAATAATGTTCCCTCACTGAGGTGTCCCGTGCCAACGGAAACATTTTACAATAAGTAAAACATGCTTTAAATTAGTTATTTAACAAAGTTAACATAATAAAATAAAAACGTAATTAATTTAATTAACCTAATTATTATTAACATGATAAGCAATATACACTAAAATAATAATAAAAAACATAACCAATTTACATAGACCTTTAGACCAAATTTCATAAACAGTAGACAAATTTTTACCTATTTGGCTTGATCCACTCATCGATCTGTGCGCAACCCAACTCCACTATCCATTTCTTAATTTCAATTTTATATTGTGAGTACGTCCTTATGGATAATGGAAGTAGATTGCACACTTTAACCGAGTAGTAGACCAATCCTCTTTGACCGAAAGTTGTATGAATTTTAAATTGTTTTTTGCAGCATCAGGGTGGAGTATCTAGTAACTATTGTATTTGTGGAAGAAGTTATGGAAGGTGGAGAATGTTTGTGTGCGTAAAGTAACAGAGCTTTTACAGAAAATTGGTTTACAGATGTTACATTAAGATTTACGAATATGTCGAGGGCGCTAGTTCTAATTGGGACTCTCAATATTAAATAAAAATCTTTATTAAAATACTTAGAATATGTCTATATACTACTTATTTTGTATTAGTAAACAGAATAACGGTGCTATGTTGCTATAGACTAGTCGTATTTTTGTATAAAATAAATATCGCTAATGCAAAAAAAAAATATATCTTAACTTGGGCACAACAATGTTATTCAGTCTAAGAAACTTAATCTACGCTACGTACAATTGAAATTTCAATAAAAGATGCATCTTATAATAACCAAAGCCCATATTTGCATGAAAAACATCAAAATTCTCGATAAAACAAACCATGAAACCAAATCAAACAAACCATATTAAATTTGTTTCATTTCAGTACTAATATTTCATATCTTTTTACATATAATTCTTCTGTACGTGTGATGTCACTGAAAATCTCGTAAACGGCTTAACTGACTTACGTGCGGTTTTCAGCGAAATGTAGATCTTTGCGGTGTGCGTGTTCGTAGACATTAAAATTTTCAATCGAACTTGTGAAAAAAAGTTAGAAACGGAAATCTTTTTTTCGTCGACTTAAAAGGGTTGTAACATATACAAAAAAATGGAAGGATGTTGTTTTTTTGTGTTTAAAAAAAGTTTTATTTTGAATGTTTACAAACATTCGCTTTTTACGGATCGCAATCAGATTTTTTCCTTACATTCCATATAATTTCTTCCCATTTATTTATTTTTATTGGATTTTTGGTCATACTAAAATAATATTAACTGATATTAAATACATTTTTGAAAATCGCATTCATAAATAAAATTCTCCGCTGTTGGTGAGAAGAGCCAAGTTTGACATTTGCTAAAAGAATTCTTTATTTGAAAATGAATTATTTTATGTTTTGAAATTCAACCATAAACAAGTACCTAGGGACCTATTTAAATTCAATATTTTAATATTTATAATTTTTAGTTTTGGAATACAATCATAAACAAGTACGTAGGTACCTATTTATCAATTTTCTAAAGGTAATAGCAGGCAAGCCAACGTTCGTGAAGGAATATCAACATATACTATCGTAAGTGATTTCTACGATTATATACATACATCGTTTGAGAACATCAACTAATTATCGTATCTTACACATCAATCGCGTTATGTGGGTTACGATATTTTACGTATGTGGTGTCGATATATAAATCATTCACATATTTCATGTCAAACTTGCCGGGAATCGAATCAGGCACCTCAAAAGCTGTCAAAATCTTTATTTAATCACGACGGTAGTTTCCACTCAATTTCTTTTTTCAAGATTATACCTAAGAATAGCCATCAGATTAAAAAACACTCTGTCAGGATTCGGGTTCTATTTCACACACGGAACTATATTTCTCATCTGCCTGGATACGATCAACTTTAGTTTTTATGGTTTGGAATTTTCTTAGGCATATTAGCCATTCCCGCTAACTCAGGTGTTCCAAATAACCCTAGCGGTATCGCGAATTTTTTTATTGCGGTTATAAAAATGCTTAAAATAATTTAGAGCCTGAAATCGGTGCCAAAGTTTGCGCTCACCCTGTACACGCCGGCAAATACGGGGCCATTACTTTGAATTATGAACATTACGTCGCCTTTTTTCAATGAAAAACATCAAAAAGTGATGTGTAGGGTGGCCCGAAAGTTGTGTTCGCATTTGAAACAGGAAACAACTAAACGAAAGCACCGAAATATTGTTTGTGCTATGATATTCACACATTACAAGTAAATATTTTTTCTCAGGACATTTTCAAGAAAAATCTTTCTAAATTTATTGTATCTTGAAAATATTTTGACTAATGTGAAACAAACTCCCTCTTTAAACACTAGCAGACTGCTCATACGTGCTGTGTTATACATATGTGAACTTTTGTCTCCCGTTTCTTATGGCTTCTTGTTTTTAGTTTGTATGTTATGTTTCTTTAAATAAAAAGTTAACACACTTACTAAAGAGCTATAAACATGTTTGACACAACTTTTGTTTTGTTTGAAATAAACAAACGTTCTGTATAATGATTTTATCCAAAGTTTTGCCGACGAGAACTGGCTGGGAAAAAGCTATGCTAAAAGAATCCTTTACACGCGGCTATGTAACATCGTCTTGAACATGTAAAGAACAGAATATTCTCGATGTGAAAATGTTTGTTTGAAGATTACAAAAAATACAACTTCATTGTTTAAATAAATAAGATATATGAGGGTATTTGAAGCAAACTAAGAAATCTCCATTGAAGGAGTTACTGAGATGTTTGCAAAAAACTTTGACAAAAAAATTG
This sequence comes from Micrasema longulum, assembly GCF_059751315.1. Classification (NCBI taxonomy): domain Eukaryota; kingdom Metazoa; phylum Arthropoda; class Insecta; order Trichoptera; family Brachycentridae; genus Micrasema; species Micrasema longulum. The sequence goes on from NW_028279795.1 coordinate 16,978, forward strand.
TGAGATTTCTAATTATGCTTCACTTACTCAATGGAGACTGACATGTTTGCGGTATCAAGTAGTAAAATAAAAAAAAGTGCATGATTTATATACAGTTTTGAATTACGCCATTATTTGGGTAGGTAGGTTTTTATGTATACTTTATTTTGACATCAATAACTAATTTTTCGTTTTTAGTGGAGATTTCAAAGTTTGCATCTGGTCTCCATTCTATGTCAATCGCATAAATCACTTTGAATCAGTCCAACATCGCTTGCTTCGAAAAATAGCGTGGATCCTTGGACTAAAGAGAGATAATTATTCTTATGCTGAAATAGAGTCAATGTTAAATATTTCTAGTCTACAAAAACGTAGAACTAATATTGATTCCATTTATATGTTCGGCATACTAAATAGTATAATCGATGTTCCAGCATTATACTGGGACAAGTAAAATTCAATTTCCCGACTCGTAGATTGAGAAACAATGAAGTACTGTTCATCGATCAGCATAGAACAAACTATGGCCTAAATTCTCCAATGACCCGCCTTTGTCATATTGTTAACTCAAGACAAGATCTGGACTTTTTTGGTTTAAGTTTACAACGATTTGAACGAGCACTAAATAAATAGTCCAGATCTTGTCTCGATGTCCCTTATGTTTGTCAATGCTTCTTTTTTTCTTTTTTTAAAAATGTTTTAAACTATTCTTTTATTGTAATATTTAAACCTAATAAATTGTATACATGGACAATGTCCGTTAATAAATAAATAAATAAATCTCACACCCTCATAGTTAGTAAGTTGTGTATCCCATGTAGACCAACACAACATCACAGCCACACAAGGGTTAATATCTATACCATAAAGCTGAAGTGCTGGAAGTCACATTTGCTCAACTGTTCAGGAGAGTAGTTTGAAGTTGTAAAACTGTTTCAAATGTATCTCTCGAAGTAAAAACTTAATTGTTTACTGTTTTTCTGGATTCAAAGGCTTTTGGTAAGAATATTTAAGAAAAAAACAGAAAAAATATGCACTATCATAAAACTATGGGACTTCAATGTTTTTTGTTTTAACCGCCCGGTCCGCGCGTTATAATTCCTCCTCGGACTTAAGTATCAAAAGTTCTGTAGAATATTCCCTGTATGCCATCCCTCCGGCAAATGTGTGGTAAACGAGGTATGATAGGTGCACAAATGTCGAGATCCGTGCATTGTGTAAGGCTGAGACATGCATTATCGACAGAATCAAGAAAGAGGTGCTGCGTTGGTTTGAATATGTAGAGCGAATAGGCAGCAAAAGAACGGCTAAAAGGATCTACGATGCGAATGTTGATAGATGCAGAAAACGAGGAAGGCCGAGAAAGACATGGCATGATCAAGTCCATCAAATACTTGAAGATGGACACGTCAAGAGTCGGAATAATCGGCGTGGCAGAAAATGTATAAATGTAGAGGAAGTGAGGTCTGTATGCAAAGATAGAGTTATATGACGTTCTATTTTCTCTGCCTATACCTTCGGGGAAACGAAGTTTTGTTGTTTGTTATTCTAAACAATGGGGAATTTAGGTATTTATATTTTCAATATATTTTTATAATATATTTTCGACATTAATTATCTAAAGTTATTAAACTATAAAGCTTCATTGATTATCTCACAATACATATATGTATGTCAATAAATACTTACTTTTTTATATTTTTTCCGAAATTCAAATATAAATACCTAAACTCCCCGTTACTTATTAAACACTTAGCCTTGCCCTTAACTATTGGTTTTTCCATTAATTATGATTAATGTACATGCTATTGTTTATTAGATTATTTTTATTTTCTACTTAATTATCTTGAATTATATAACTTTATAAGAACATTCAATCCACCTAATCTTCACATTCGTTTAAAAATGCCCTAACAAGGCGAAATAATTGTCACGAAATTTTTGTTTTTATATATTTTTTTATTTGTAAAAATAAAATAAAGTGTTCAGTAGACTCAAATCAGTGTTTGATTTCTAATATTTTAAGTTTATATATATGATGGGTGGGAATGTATCAGCGTAGTCGAAGGCAAACAAAATGGGGCGAGGAAGCAAGTCTTGAAGTCTATGCAAAACGCCAGATACGAGTACTATTTTTGATTTTATTTGTTCAAATTGGTAGCTTTATGAAAGTTTGGAGTCAATATGTAATCCTTAATATTGAGTAACATTGGTATTTTCAATAAAACCGATTCCGAAAAAAAAAATATGATTAAGTCCTGTTTTTTCCCGAAAATAAAGTAAGCTTTTTTTTTATTCAGACTTTATTTATTTAATCTCATCCAGTCAGCATGACTGTTAAATTATTTCTCCATTATGTTTTCAAGTTCTTTCAGGTTACAATTCTGGTAGAAAATAACAGAATCATCGGCATACAATTGAAGACTGTCCCTTAAACCGTCTTATTAATGTCATTAATATATGAGGAACAAAAGTGGACCGAGGATTGAGCCCTGCGGAACTCCACTTTTCGTTTTTGTTTTGTGATAGGATTTTGGATTTGTGAACATATCCGAAGCTACGTTGCCATAGACTAACGAATCATTGTATATTTTCATAGCGATAGTAGGAGAAACGGTATTTATGCAGGATATTATCCATCCCGATAAAAAAATATCATTCCATCTTGAATATTCTTATTGCTAATCGACAAAACTACTTAATTACTTTAATAATTTCTCCCTAATATTGGGCAAGCAAAACCGCGGGTAAGAAACTAGTATTAATCAATCCGATTACTTTTTAACAATTTTGGTTATATTAACCATGATTTAATTATTACGGTAAGGCACTTAGGTTTTTTGAACTCCTTTCACCAATCGTCTGTTGGAGGATTTATTTGACCTCAGGAGACTTCTATAAGCACACGAAAACTAGATTCAATTTAGATAAGAGCGTTACATTTAAAGAAAAAAGCACCATTTGAATTTTAAATAATATTTTCTGAACATACTGGGAGCCAGTCAGTATTGAATTCAATTTCGCTGTAGGGTATGAATAAATTTGAATAAATATACCAATGTAAATTATTTATTTTAATGAAGAGTTTTGTATTGTGACGGAGTAACAATAATGTATGAAAGTTATATATACATTTCTTACAAGATTTATTGAAATGCTACCGAAGTTAACAATTTTTTTTTTTATTCAAGTAAAAGTAAAATGTTTCTAGATTTAAGCGTGATATAACCCTTAAATGTACAATTTTGAATATTGAAAAAAATGATTAAAAAAAACGTTTTTTTCAGATTTAATTACATATTTTAGTTAATGTAAACTGTAGACAATATGCTTCACCGGGCACTAAAAAATACAAGAGTATAAGAAAAACAAGAAATGAATGGTTTGGACATCCATCAGATGAATCTCTTCATAGCAATAAAGGTTTAGCTCTTTAGCTTCACTAAAATCAACAAATGGAAGAATCGAAGAAATATTGATGTTCGAACATAAGCAAAATGGTGAATGTTACACAGTGCGTGAAGTGGTCGCTTAAGCCAGCCAATGACAGGTCATAAGCCCTGTAAATGCCTAGACTTCCATATTCCCTTATTCAAGGGTTTCTCCATCCTTGTTGTAATTCGTTAATTTGACGTTTGTTTCCAAAATCAATTGCTTTAGCCCAAAAATCCGACCGAGGTAGTTTCAATGATTTTCTATATTTACGTAGGATCGCTACATAGGCAAAGCTATGATGAATAGAGTACATTTTCATACGGGTAAAATATTATATTTTCGTACTTGGAATAGGCAAACATCATTCGACTTTACAAAGCACTGGGTTAACATTTAGTTTGAATATAGTTTTACCCTCCGAGGGTAAGAAATGTATTAGTACTAAATATGTAAACAGATGATTAAATGTTTTGAGTAAAAGTACGATAAATTACGCAATTAAATCAATACTCTGAATTCTGATAAATATTGGTAAGTAAATGACTGATTCTAAAGTCTGTCAGTTAACCTTGATAAGTTAGCACGGTGATCTGGAAAAAATGTTTATCAACAATTCAATATCTCTAATAATGCTAATTTTTCACCAAAGTACAGCCGAACGTAATTCGACACATCCCGACCTTAGGTTTTGGCTGAGCCAAAGTTTCGGTCTATTCTTGGCTGAAACCAAAACCGCGGCAGAAACTAGTTTTATTGGCCGGAACTGATCGAAACCGAAAACTTCGGTCTGTCACTACTAATCACCTTAAATCTAAGAATCACGGTTCATCTATGCCGCAGTTGAAAATCTAATACAGTGCTCTATGCACAACTGGATCATGATAAGAAGATGATTATCAATTTCATTTTATTTTTAAACCATATAAAAATATATTTAAAAAATACAAAATATAAATCAAATGAATTACATACATTCCCTGGAGTTAAAATAAGATTTTTTTTATTTTTAAAAGCACATATATTTATTTAATTCTTTCATGCATATTTATAACAGCAATTTAAATTCAAGGCTGTAGTTCGGTAAACGCATGAAAAATGAGGAAATCAAACGGTTTTGCCATTTTAAAACGAATGTTTTTTTTTAATCGCGCAATACACCAGTACTGGTAAGGGGCGATATGAAAATAATAGAATCATAAATAAGATCTTGTTAGAAATTTAATATTTTAACCAGAATAATCTTTTTAACCAGAAAAACATTTCTTTTAAAAAGGTTTCACCTGCAATAATTCAATCAATATTTTTTTAATATTTATTTATTTATTCATTTATTTTTCTTTCTGTTGACGCCCATGGGGCTTTTACATTATACATACTATATAATAAGAAAAAGTTACAAATTAAACATAATTAACATTTTTTCAAATATAAAAATTAAAAAAAAATATTTTTCAAATTTAAAAATAAAGTTACATGGTTAACATAATACACTATTAAGGCATAATACATACATTATATTATGTTTATAATAAAAGGCATAGTAGGATTCAAATAAAACATAATTATTATTATTTAATTTTTTTACACCGGTAAACTAAACGTGAAGTTATCCAAAATGTTGAAAACTGAAAAGGGTTTTATAAACTAAAAATATAAAACATAACACGGGCTAACTTTTAAGCATACATAAATACGATCGAAGATTTATTGACTAGACGCCGTCGCGTCGGTCGAATATAATAATATAATATTAATATAATATAATATTACCGAAGGCATAATTTTGCGTTGAAATAAAGAGAATTGTCACAAAAATTTATGTAATTTAGAATGCTTGTATTTCTTTTCGAATACATAAAATAAGTTTTTGCTTCGGTTATCTTAATTTCCAATTTATTATATTTAAATCATTTGAAATATTTTTAATTCAATACTTAGTCTTTATATGAAAATCGGGGCAGCAAAAATGAGTCTGAGTTTGAAATGGCGTAATCTGCCGGTCGAAAAGTAATTATATTTTAGTTTTATAAAACTTTGAATTTTTTTTTGTTTTTGAAAATCGTGTGATTTCCTCATTATTCGTGCGTTTTACCGGACTACGGTCTTAATGATTTATGCAAATTGAGTAGTAAAAGTATGCATACATATTTTATTGTTTTTGCTGGTAATAAAAACATAATTTACTTAAATAAAATATTATTTTCCACTTTGATAGTTTTTCAAACATTAAGCTAAGACATAATAAATATTTAATCATTTATATGATAATGAGTACACATATATAGTATTATTATTAGAGCACACAATTTAGAACAACAACGAAAAAAAGCAAATTTAACATATTTTTAACTAAATATTTTACAACGGTAAAACAACAACAACAAACCAGCACACCGTTTCCCCGTTAGGGTAGGAAGAGAGGATAGAACGCCACAAAACTCGATCTTTGCATACAGATCTCGCTTCCTCTACAGTCATACATCTTCTCATGCACGCGCGCCGATTATTCCGACTTTTAACATGTCCATCTTCAAGTATTTGTTGGATTTGGTCATGCCATGTCTTTCTCGGTATTCCTCTATTTCTGCATCCATCAACATTCGCATTGTAAATATTCTTAGCCGTTCTTTCGCTGTCCATTCGTTCTACATGTCCAAACCAGCGCACAGCTACTTTCTTGATCTTGTCAATAATGCCTGTCTCAGCCTTACATAATGTACGGATCTCAACATTTGTGCATCTATCGTACATAGTTTTACAACACATTCGCCTGAGAGATCGCATTTCGACAGCATTCGGCCTACTTTCATCCATGTTTTTCCAAGTCATGGACTTATGAAGTATGGAAGTATGACTTCGCTCCTATACATCAGGGTCGGGACCAGGATTCCGTTGTGAACTGCCATTTTTGCCTCTTGTGACAAACATTTATTTGCCAAGGTCGATTTAAGTTCACCGTTCACTCTGTTCTCGGCACTCACCCTCCTTTCAATATCTTTCTCAGTCATTTCATCCCCAGTAAACATACTTCTCAGATACACAAATTCCTCTCTTGTTTTAGTATAACTCCATTCACAGTGATTTAAAATTTCGTCATACTTTCATTTTTTTTCAAAAACCATCACATTCGAAATATCGACATTCATCAGCAAATCGCTTCCCTCGCATACATCGTAGGCCTTTGTTACCAAGAGTTGCAGTTCCTATTTGTTAGCAAGAAGTACGGCATCGTCAGCATACAAAAGACAATATACATTTAAATCACACAACGGTATATAAATCTAATAATAGGACTTAGGGAGATAAGGTCGTGAACATCACATGCTACTCAACCATAGAGGCAGAATTGTATTTTTATAAATGTAATTGTTACAGTTTTTTTATTTAAATATATATATTTTTTTAATGTATTCAACCTAAAATAATTTGAATTTTAATGAAAAATAGAAGTAATTTATTCCGTTGTTAATTTGTTCTACTTTTCTGTCCTATATTAGATGTAAGCCCATCCCTGTTACTACGAAATCCTTTGTCCCTTATTAGTCTGTAATGAAATAATTCCCTCCTATTCCGCAATATGCTAGCGTGAACATTTCCTCGCTAAACCGTAAAAATTCCAACTAAGCGGGTTTAACGCTGGCTCGTCGGTTACACGGCACAATTTTTAACGAGGATTCAGACGTCTAAAGTTAACAAGTCGTCAACAGTATTTTAAAACGCGCGATCAACTGTAATCCCGAAATTAAAATATGCAAATTAAGTACGTTAAATCTACTAGTTAAAATTAAACCAGCTCAGAAGATAACAATCTACATTTACGTAATAAAAACGTATATTACCGTGTTCAAAAATAGCGAAACATTGTCAGCCTGCTGGTTTAGTGGTAAACGTTTTTGATAAACCTTTTTGAAAATATATCCAAATCTTTTGTAATAAATTAAAGTTGTATGGTTAATACAGTTTTTCTTTTGAAGACCTCGTTTTAAAACATAAATGGTCCAACATTTTCCAAAACGATATTATTAGTCGTTCTTTCTAAATATTTCTAAAAAAATCGTGGGTATCTCACATATCTTCACTGTTAAAAATACGGCGTTTTTTGTAAAAACCCCAACTATCTACATCTATTATATGAACGAACGAAATATGTCGTTTAATTAGCATTTTTACCACAATTATTCGAAGTGAAACATGGAACTGGCAGAAGAATGATAACAGCCAAGTGAACGCGGTCAAAATGCGATCTCTGAGACGAATATGTAGTAAATTAATGTATGACAGGGTTACAAATAGGGGTCTCTGAGACGGTCTTAAAACTGTAGGGATTTATCAAGAAATACCTACAAAACATCAATATTATACTAAGTCTTGTATTAAAAACTGCAAAGGCGATCAAAACACGCTACATTTATTTATTTATTAACGGATATTGTCCATGTATACAATTTATAATTTATTTCCCCCTTGGGATAAAACCCAGAATTGTGTGTGTATAAATATGTAAATATATATACACATACCAAAAATAATATTGTGTAAAAAACAATTTATAATGTTTAAATATTACAATAAAATAATAATTAAAAACATTTAAAAAGAAGCATTGACAAACATAAGCGACATAAAGACAAGATCTGGACTATTTATTTAGTGGTCTTTGAAATCGTTGTAAACTAAAACTAAATAAGTCCAGATCTTGTCTTGAGTTAACAATATGACAAAGTCGGGTGGTCGGAGAATTAAGGCCCTAGTTTGTTCTATGCTGATCGATGAATACAATTTCATTGTTTTTCAACCTACAATTTGGAATATTGAATTTTACTTGTCTCAGTTATGATGGAATATCGATTATACTATTTAGTATGCCGAACATATATATGGAATCAATATAAGTTCTACGTTTTTGTTGACTATAAATATTTAACATGTACTCTATATCAGCATAAGAATAATTACCTCTATTTTTAGTCCAAGCATCTACGCTACTTTTCGAAACAAGCAATTTTGGAATAATTCAATATAATTCATGTGATTGACATAGAATGGAAACCAGATCACGGAGGCATATTTAAAAGGGCGAACAGTTACGCAATAAAGAGTTTTGATTGTACGGACATTAGTTAAATCAGAGGTTATTCAGTATGCCTTATGCATAATTGGGTGTGGAAAGAGGTGTGATGATCAAGACATCAAATATGAGAAGCAATCTAACGAATTCTAAAATAATTTTAAAAATCCAATTAATCTTGAAAGGTTTTCGAAAAAAACACCTGCAAAAAACAGCCACTGTCAAAATTTCTGAAGTTCGCAATGAATTGGCCTTTGAAAATTTTCCCAAATTTTCTCGGGTTATATACTTCGTTAGGTAAATAATAAAGCGGGAATCGAAGGCACTTCTGGGTTGTGGGAGAAATGGAGTATAGACGCTGAAGTGGGAAGAAGGGTAAGCGTGGTAGAAAAAGTTGCATCTCGAAATTTCCACCTCGTCTAGAGGAAAAAGCTCCATACAAAGCGAGCACTCGTCGGCATTGAAAGGTTGTGTATCCCTTTCATAAGAACACCTTTAGAACACAGCCTTAGCGCTAAGGGTGCCAGGAATCGTCAAACTTTTATTCAAAAATTGTATTAATAACTTTTTAACTCTCCATATTTGGGCGGATGAAAAATACAGTTTTGTGAGGTAAAACCCTGAATGAGATTTATGTATTAAACGTGCAGAGAGCTTCTATAGGTACAATAAACAGTTTAAATGTACATATTATAAAGCAACAGTTATATTACATAACGAACAAAAACAAACCATCACGTCGTTTCTCCGTAAGGGTAGGAAGAGAGGATAGAACGCCACATCACTCTATCTTTGCATACAGATCTCGCTACATCTTCTCATGCACGCGCGCCGATTATTCTGGCTTTTGACATGTCCATCTTCAAGCATTTGTTGAATTTGGTTTTGCCTTGTCTTTCTCGGTCTTCCTATATTTCTACATCCATCGACATTCATTCTGACAAAAATATTGCTCCACCAAGTAATTTTCCGTGTATAAATATGGATTTTATTTTAAACTTGCAATCGATATGTACCGATGAAGATAGCGTTTGTTATTGCCTCACGGTGTTTAGATTATTATGGGAAGATAAAGACGTCATACCTTCACCTTGTTGATATAGTTGAAGATAAATTTCCTCTAGCGATTTTAAAAATATTCTACCGACCCCTCACCTTTGGGTAGGTATATCGATATGAAACAAGGAGAAGCGTACGCCACAGTACACACATCTACGCTCTAAAATGACATAGCTTCTGTATGACGTCATAGTTGAAGTTAAAAGTCTCCCGACCGACTATAAAGGTACACTAACGATACCCCCACCATCAAGTTTTGATGTAAGTACATCGGTTTATACCGACGGGTCTAGAACCCCTCGATACGTTTATCTACGTATTAATAGCGTCAATTTAAAAAAAAATTATTCCCTTAATTATGATTTATTAAAATTTTTAATCGTTTTGATGTTGGCAGTTTTTTTCTTAAAAGTCAATTAAAATATGAGAGAGGAAAATGTAAATTTTGAAGTCGAATTCAATTCTGACATAACCGTCACTTTAATAAAATGAACGCCCCGATGTGAAAATAATGTCGCTAGATTCTGTCCTATAAACAAATAAGAATATATAGGCGTTAGAAAGTTACCACTCACAAATAATTTAGTAATTATATTTTTTCCACCTGTTTTACTATCTTTCCGAGTGTATGTATCGAGACATCAAAAGAGCCGGCTTTGTAGTCGATCGGTAGATACATACAGACGATCGTTAAGCGTACCGTCTAGGTGATATTTCTAAAGGTATTTTTTTTTTGCTTGAATTGGGATTTATTGAAATTTATAATCGCTCTGAAGTGAGCACTTTTTATTAAAGAAGCCTATTTAAAATATAAATTAGAATTATTTTTAATGTTAATTAAGTAAGGAACGCGGACTAATTAGTTGCGGTCATTCTGTTGGCTTGTTTTGATCATATGATGTCGATATGACAAGTAGGTAGAATATACCGAGGTAAGATAAATATAGTACAGAAGTTAAGTATACCGTCTCGATATATACAGATGAAGATAGCGTTCATAATCGAGGCACTGGACTGGCAGGAAATGTATTTATAAATAGTAAAAAATAATCTTTGATCGTTTTCGTATACGCATGGAATAGTTTTAATGAAACTCCATAAATAAACGGCGTCTCAACGTTTGCGAATACCTGATAGTAGGAATTTAAAATTTAGCCCCTACGCTATATACAGTCTGTTGGAGTCCTTTATGTGTTAATACATAGAAAATTTTGAAAGGGCGGAGATTAGTATGTTAAGTTTATGTATATTCGAGTACGTGATGTTACCACAAAGGATATCCTATCAAAAATTAAACAGTGAGATATATTATCTCTTAAGAAATTTAATGATTGTCTTTATCTTATGTTTATTTACTTTATTTTTCAATCGGCACGATTAAAAAAAAAACGTCGTCTTAAAATGGCGAGATTGTATAATTTCCTAACTTTTTTTCTTACTAAAACCAGAAATCTATGATTTTATTACATAATATGTTTATATTTAACAATCGTTTTCTCAAATTGAACGGTTTGGGGAGAGCGAAATAAATTACTTAAAGACAATATAAACTCTACCTTGAATAATAAACCACAGGAGTCACATTGAACAAAATGTTCAGAAAACAAGATTTTGTGGCTGTGCTTCCAAAACGTCACAACTCTTGAATCAAATTAGATAATTTTGATCTATAAAGAACTTTCAAACTTAAATAAATATTTTTGAAAAATAATTGAAGAAGCATGTTTTTTATAGATTTTGCATTCGACTAAAATGCATATATTGAAAAATTCTGAGGAAAAGTTTGTATTTCAATGTTTACAAACATAAATTATTTTTAATTGATACTGAACTTATTAATTTTCTTACGATTTCTTGATTTCTACATATTTATTTATTTTTATTAAAGTTTAAATAATGTTAACTGACATTTGACACATTTTTGAAAAATGGATTCTTGCACAAAATGCACCACTGTTGGTAAGTAGCTCAGAGTTTAGCATTTGCAAAAAGAATCCTACATTTAAAAATTAATTATTTTATGTTTTGGAGTTCAACCATAAACAAATATATGGGTACTTTATTAAACACAATATTTGAATATTAAACATTTTTGGTTTTGGAATTCAATCATAAACAAGTACCTAGGCATCTACTTATTAATAAAATGTATTTTTCTAAGGTAATAAATAGCAAGCAAGCCAACGTTTGGGCAGGACAACGTCTGTCGGGTCCGCTAGTAAATATATTATAAATTAAAGATTTTATACCAAGAAATGAAAAAAATATGATGTACGAAGCCTATGTCAAAAGTAAATTGAGTTATATGATCGTCTTCTGGGGAACTGGTAACAAGACAGACATAACAAGAATACAAAGAAAATAAAATAAAATTCTTAAACTAACATACAACCTACCCTACCTGACCTCTACGACTAAACTGTACAAAAAAATACACCAGTTTGACATAAACTACTTGACTAAAATTGAGACCTTAAAAATTGTGCACAAAATAACACTGGGAAACATACAAGACGACGACATAATATTAGTCAAAAATGCTGACATACACAAATATAACACCAGACAACAACACTATTATATTGAAAAAGCAAAGACAAAAACAGGACAGTCAAAAATACTACATAATGGACTTAAACACTACAACGACTTACCTTACTACTTGAAAACTTTTACTGGAGACAAATTTAAAATTAATCTGAAAAAGCACATGATGGCTGAATTAACTAAACTAGACGAGACATAAAATGACTAGACAATATAAAATTTCTAATGTAACCCTAACGGGTTTTTAAAATTGTAAATTAATTAAAAAAAGTATTTATAAAATAAAACGTGGTGTAAAGTACAGCAATCGAACAAAATCGTATTACATGATAGTTCTTTAGTAGGTTACATAAAATATATACAGGGTAAAACGCAAAAGATAATATCAAATGTTCATGTTTACTGCCAACACCGATACATCCCTTAGTGCTTCTATACACAGGCTGTTAAAGTAACAGGAAATATTACCGACCAATGAAACACTTCTATGTTTGCTTTTCTACTCAGATACCCTTCACATTCCATCAGAAAAAGAAAGAGTTTCTAGAAATAAAATCATTTCCTTTAGACAAAGAGAAATTTTATTTTGCTAATACAATATCGCAGCAATACAAAAATACTTGAAAATAAACTTGAAAAATGTAGTCTTTAATGTTATTATTTATTTCAATTCGTTAATTCTCCGAAATCCGTTTATTTTTGTTCAAACAAACCAAAAATTACCGGGAAAACTTTTATTATTTAAGTGAGAAAAATCAATGACTAATAATCATTAAAAATAATTTAAAGAAATGGTAATTAAATTAAATTTAATTACAGTAGTTAGATTTCCACAGATTTTGCAAAAATATTTTTAAAAAATTGGGTTATCAGTTCTTGCCATGGAGGATGGAAAAAAACTCGGCATAATAACTCAGAAAAACATAAGAATTAATGCTAAATTTGTTTCCTGATTTGTGATATAAATTTTTCCAATATTTAAATTTTATATTTGAAGCACAAACTTTGTGGTTATTCATTGTAATAAAATAAATAAAACAACCTTGTTTTAAACCACTAGTTTTTTATTTTTTTCTCCACCGACCGGTTTCAAAGCAAACAAGCTTCTTCGTCAAGGTTTAAGTAAATAATTAATTATTTCCTATTTTATTTAATGCATGTTCACTAAATACTACACATGGATCCAATAAATCAAGCATTTTTTTCCCAAAAGGATGGTAATTTAAGATGAATACTTTCAAAACTAGGCAGGAGTACACTAAAGGAAATATTGTTTATTTAGTTATTTATTATTTTTTTCTTATTATGAATCGCTTTTTTAATTTCTTAGATTTCCGAGGTGTCTTATTTTAATATTTTATTTTCAATATGGAGTACTTTTATTCCAGTGTCTTTATTAAAATTATGATTATTTTCTATCAGATGGTTTGCGAATTCAGAAAAATTATTAATATTTAGGCACCTTAAGTGTTCTTTGACTCTATATAAATTTCTTCGTCTTTGATGTTTCCTTGTATTCTTTTGTGTATTAGTTTAAGTATTTTAAGTTTTTTTGAGCTGTCGATGTCTAGGAGTTCTATGTTTTTGTAAATGTTCAATGGTTTTGCTCAAGGTAGTCGATAGATTTTGTGTTTTGTAGTGTTTTGTTTTGTCTTTGGATTATTGTTTTGTTTCCAGTTCCTCAAAAAGGTAAAAGGTAAATGAACTTGCTTTCTATGTATCCTTGGTACATTAGGGTTTTTTCTTTTTGCGGAATACTCGTACATTATTTTATTTTTTAGAACCTTGACATTTGAAAACCAAAAAATATCACGAAGCCGACAATACCATAATGAAATGTACGTTGTGCATCTACATAAATTTACCAGGTAGCAACCAGCGCACTATGGGCAAGAAGGATGATAAACCTACAACATCAGTCTAAGTTGTTAGCCAGATGTTGGCAAATAAGCGTGGATACCGGACTTACTAGAAATTAACAACTTTCACTTTTATAGATCTGTAGGAATAAGTAATTGAGGGTTGGTTGGAGTTCCAACCCCAGTTAGAGATTGACAGAGAAGACACGAGGTTGCTGTTTGATGGTTATTTATTACATGGCGTATAAATAATGAATTATGTCGGACGAGTGTTACGTCGATGATGGGTTGAAGTAACTGCACTTGAACTACATGTTGGAACTGAGTGACGTCGTCGAGCTGGTCTGACGTGAACTGAACTTGTTGGGCCGACTAACTGAACGGGCTGACTGATGTTGGCTGCGTCCTATGGTCTCTTTATAGACGACGTTCATTTGTAGTTCATTTCTTCATGGTAGGGACGGTGTGAATGTACTGCAAAACGAAGCCCTCCGATTTCATGTGCAATACTCATAGAGTTGCATTTTACTAATGTATTGGATTCGATTGAAAATGATGACGTTGCACCGTCAGTCATTAGTCTATTTTAGGTGAACTAATTTAACATGTGTGTGTCATCGGCTATGGACGATGAACCCTACAGATCAACGCTTTTGTTATCTTTCTAACCATAAATCATGTTGAAGAATGCTATTTTTTTTCTTCTACTGTTTACTCTTTTGCCAATGTTTATTTATAATTGCCAAACTTATTATTTGGCTTGATGTATTTAATTATTATTTTTTTAATAAATTTTTGAAAATAATTTTCAGTTTCTAGAATTTCATCTGTCCACGCGCTTTATAGCTTCAAGACGTTTGGAAATATTTGCTTTAATACTATGAAAATTAAATAACTAAACAATATAAACTTCGCACTAACACTCTCCTAACATTAACTTAAACTATAAAAAATAGGATTTAGATGTCCATGCGCTCTGTAGCTGCAGAATATGTCGTAATCAAGAAATTATCTGTAGTTTTGTTAAAAACACGCCAGTCACGTCATTTGTAAAACTGTTAGTGTGGGTTAGATTTATATAGCCGTCCGCGCGCCCTGTAGTCGCAAGACGTGTTGCAATCTAGCTTCTGTAATTTTTCATATAATTGGAAACGGGGAACTGAATCCGAACCGCCTTTGCGCTATGTAGCTGTAAGACATGTTGAGATGTTTATTGGATTTAGTTTGTTGAGAGTGGTGTACCTCCTACTCCAGTACGAGATTGACACGAGGTTGCTGTTTCATGCGTATATTTATTACATGGCAAATAAATAAGGGATTGAATTATATAACGGGGATGAGGAGTTGAACTGGCTGCATTTAAACCACTTCCTGGAACTGAATAACTGCGTTGAGCTGGCTTTTTGGGCTGACTGGACTGATTAAACGTTACCACGCCCTGTGGTCTCTTTATAGCCACATTTTTTTTTTTTTTATGTCTCCATGGCGTGCGTTAACTGCAAAACGTTGACGGACGTTTTATGTTCAAAACTGTTAGTCTAACAGAATTACAATGAATATAAAATGATGACTTGCTTCATCGGTCGTCGAAAGTGCAGTCATTGCTTACGTGTGTGTCATCAATCAATGGACTTTGAACCCCACAAGCTGATTTTCAAAAAAGGCGCCATATTAGTTATCCAGAATAAATAAATAAATAAACGTGCAGTTGAGTTTTGTAAGTTGGTGTATTTGATTTTTAATATGATTATTTTATTTTAGTAGTCTGTCTTAAAAAATGTAAGTCACACGTATGTTGTGTCTTCAAGGTAAAATACATTTTTTTTGCTTGAAAATTTATTAATTAACTCTTACGGATTATTAAATTCATTTATCAAAAATAACATGTAATTTTTTATTCATACTCTGTTGTTGATAATAATATTTTTTACATCTTTGAAAAAGTTTGTCTGAGTCTTTTGTTTAGTTTTGTTTGGTAGTTTATTGTATAATTTCAGTCTCTGGTTTATTGGTCTCAACTGTCTTTGTCTCGTTTTAGAATGTTGTTTATGATATTTTTCTGATATTCTCGTATTGTGTCCATGTTTACTTTATTTCTTTTCAAGTTTTAGTTCTTCGTCTACAATTACATCAGTGGTTAATTAAAGAATAAATGTTCATGATTCTTGTAGAAATAGTTTGGTTATATTTAAGTGCTTAGTTTGTTTCAAATGTTTTCTAGGTGATGTTTGATAAGGCATGTCATAAACTAATTTTTTTTATTTTATTTTGCTGTCTTTGTAGTTTATTTATGTCATTTTGATATCCTGTTCCCCATAGTTGTTGCATATATTTATTATTCCATCGGGAAAATTATTACGACGAATAAACGACAAAACTAATTCATTACTCAACTTGATTCTTTTTTATTTTATGCAAGCAAAACCGCGAGTAATAAATAGTATTTAAAAGTTTATTTGTAAACTCTACGTACTATCAAAAACTAAAACTTTTTAACTCTCTGGGTGCATTTATTTCTTCCACCAGGCCGGATGCAAATTCGCAAATACAAGTCTGGCAGTCCGGTGATATTTTTGTTATAAATGAAGGTTGCCAAAGTTTGTTGATTTGGAAAGTTGGAATACAATGTGCTGAATCCAGTTGAAAAGGGTTCAAAAGACCAGCGTTCACATTTCGAGCACAATTCGAGATAGTTTTGCTGTCGTTAAAATAAGCACATGTAAATTTTAGGCGGTCCGTGGCGGCCCAAAGCAAATACTCCGGTTTATTGTTTTAAGTTGTTTATTAACTCCGGGATAAATTATGGGAGCTGGACTGTGTAAAGAGAGAATTTAATTACGTAAGATATACTGAAATACATGTTTCGAATTCCTGTGTAATTTCTTGTATCAAAGATGCGGCAACAATCTGCAATATTTGGTCGAGCAATCATTATGAAGTTTAGTGCTGTCCGAAATTGAAATTGAAAACTATTTTGAAACTAATAACACTTTGACATTTAATTTGTTTGCAAATTAAGTACAGTGGTATTGGATACTTTTTTATTTTTTAATAACTGTCTTTGAATATTTGTGTAATCTATACTATTTGGTTTTTCAGGCCCAGATCGCGAAACTTCAGAGGAACATTCCTCGTGGTAAGCTTTAAAAATTGAGACTATCACTCACTCTCACTTTTGTTCAATGTACTTCATAGTCCTAACGCTCCTTTATACCTGCGTAAAAATTTCAACGCTTATCAGTTCATGGTTTACCTCTTCGTTCTAATTCTCAAGGCGCTTTCTTAATACACCCATCCACAATTCCTTTTCCTTCTCTTACTCATATAGTGTCCATGCGGCTCGACTGTGGAATCATCTCCCATCCATCATCAAAGATGTTACTACATTATCTCCTTTTAAATCACGTCTGAAGAAACATTTCCTTCTCTTCCTTAATCTTTCCTCCATTCCTCTTTTTTCCTATTGAGTAATAGTTTTGATTTAATGTAATTTATAAACAAATACGTTTATTTCTATTTTAATATATCTTAAGCATTTTAATCTTTATTTTCTATTGAACATGTTCTGTAATTTGAATTGTAAAAATAAAACATTTTTTCATTGGTACGTTGGAAGAAATTGCCAGTTGGCAATAAGCCCGCCAATGTACAAATAACATTATGTACAAAAAGTTAAATAAATATAAAAATAAAAATAATCCTTATAATTTTTTTCCAAAAAGTCTTATGATCTCAAAATGGAGTAAATCTTCAATTTCTCGGACAAGCGTCCCATCCGCGAACCCCTGACCCTCCCCGACAAAAAAAAATTGCGATAAAAACGTATTTGACCAACAAAGCGATACGCACCAGATGCGGACAAGAGAAGTGACTGGGTAGGAGAGGGGTAAAGGTTGTGGAGGGACTGCTTGCCGAGATATAAAGGATTTACTACATTTTGAGATAATTTTTGGAAAAATATTACAAGGATTTTTTTTAAAGCTTACCATGAGGAACGTTCCTCTGAAGTTTCGCGGTCTGGTCTTGAAAAACCGTGAGTGAAAAATGAAGACTAATGTAAGACATTAGTATATAACCACTTACAAACTTTTTATGTCTACCGGTTTCGAGACGTACCAGTCTCTTCGTCAGGACACTCACTACATCAACATGCAAATACTATAATAGACTTTCACCTTTACTATCACCATGGTATATATATATAGTATTTGTGAAAAATTTTGTTTCTTAATCAACAAAAATTGAGCAGTAGAAAAAATATTAATATTTTTAATTTTAATTTTTAATTCATAACATAATATATAATGCGATAAGGGAAGTTGGAAGCTAAAAAAAATATTTACTATACTTAAATTGAGAAATTTAGGGGGGGGGGGGAGTTGCACACCAGTGGCGAACGGTGACTTTTTTTATAGGTAAGCTTTAATTTTTTTCATAATTTGTACCTGCGTGTACATACATACATATAAGTAATCTCGCAAATGAGTGGAGGCGTATAAAAAAAGTATATACAGGTACACGGATTCTTTTTCTATGGTTTTGTGTAAAAACAACTTGTAAAAACATCTCTCCAGCTCCAGTTTCACCTGCTGGCAACAGAAGACGCAATACCTACTTATTTTTAATCAAAATAATTTTAACCAATAACCCAACAAACAAACAACAATTAATAACGTTGCGTAATATGTAGGTATATTCTCCATTATTTTAAGACAGTACATTTATGCAAAAATTTTAAGAAATAAAATATTTTAAAAAATAAGTATAATAAAATAAGTATATTCATAATTCCTTTTTGTTTGGCACTGATTAAAAACACCGTATATTTGTTTGTAATTTACATTTTATACTGCAAATATTTAGGTACTAATATAAAAGAAAGTAAACATTTTATTGTAAGACGTCACTCCCATTATGTACACAAATAACTTTTTTTCTTACGATGTATATTTTTTTTGTGAAAAATTATAAAAAAACAATAATATTAGATTTAAATTTATTTATTTATGCCAAAATACATAATTTTAACTTTACATATTACATTACATAACATAACATTCATTAGAAATATTCGCAATAATATTGCAACAAAAATGTCACGTGACCGCCGCGCTGCGCCGCGCCGAGCCGTAAGCTTCGTTTCCTTCTAAACTGAGAATGAATGATGCAAGAAATTGACGACACCGAGCGAGGCGCCACTAGCTAAAACGCGCGGACTAAAAAACTGGTGTCATATGTCAACAGAATACTATCAAATGAAAATGGTCTTTAAAAAATAACGCTCGAAATGCTACTCTCCAAATAGAGAAACTTGAAATAATATCTGTAATCTGCAAGTGAATTTAGCAAGGAAAATATACGCACTGGGTTTTTGAATGTTAAAATACAGTATACATTTTGTATTGGAAAATAAGCTGCAATAATCGGAACCGGGCAATGCGCTGGGTGCGCATTTAGCAGCTTATATTTATTTTTTGAGGAAGATATAAACAGCGACGTTAATTTATAATAAATATAGATTATTTTATTTATTCTCCTATAATTAAAACTACTATAAAACATTATTATTGGTAGTGAAATATAATGGTAAGCTGTAAGTAATCGATTATATGGACGGTTCGCCCCTGTTGCACACTGCACCAAACTGTTATTTTTAAAAGGTCTTCACGAAACACTTTAATTTGTGGAACGGTAACTGTTATTGCTACTTTTATAAAAAAAACTAAATGCTCATCTCTAGTGAAGGAAATGCTTTTACTGCTCTCACACTTACCTATTTTAAAATATTAGGTAATTTTTATCCCATGATAAATGCTTAACGATTTTGACGAAGATTTAAATAAAGTGTATGCTAAAAGAAAACGCCCATCATAAAACAAATTTTATGACATATTTAAGTACATACATTTAATTACTGTCGTATTTATTTGGCATGATCAAAGCTCAGCTCAATTACCAAATCAAATGTTTTCAAAGAAATTTTAAGAAATAAGACGCAGTAATGACAAATACATAAATGGGTTTGTTTATTCAAAGCCAATCGAGGTACTTTTCTTCGAAATGTTACTTTTTTGTCGAAAAAAGAATTCCAATTTTTATCGTCAGGGGAATTATTTCTAAAACAAAATGCTTGTTTCAAATAAGAGTACTGTCAACCTTTTGGGACTTAATGTTTATTTTATAAAGAGAAATATTAACGTTTAATAATGTCAACGGCATCCATTACTTTTGAATAAAGTATGGAAGCGTGTTTCTTTTAAAACCCTTATTGATTTTTATTTTAAACTAGCGGACCCGATGACGTTGTCCTGCCAGAACGTTAGCTTACCTGCTATTAGCTTGAACAAATATTTTTATTGGTATGTAGGTACCTGGGTACTTGTTTGTGATTAAATTCCAAAACTAAAAATTGTTAATATTTAAATATTTAATTAATGTAGGTACTTGAGTACATGTTTATAGTTGATTTCCAAAATAAAAAATAATTCATTTTTAAATAAAGAATTATTTTTGCAAATGTCAAACTCGGCTCTTCTCACCAACGTGTGCGATTTTTAAAAAGGTGTTAAATGCCAGTTAATATAATTTTAGTATTACCGAAAATCCAGTAGAAAAGCAATAAATGGGAAGAAATTATAAGAAATGTAAGAAAAAAATCTGATTCGGATCCATAGAAAGAGAATGTTGTGTGTAAACATTCAAAAACAAACTTTTTTTTAAACACTAAAAAACAACATCCTTCCATTTTTTTGTATATGCATTCTTGTCGAATGCAACCCTGGTAGGTCGATGAAAAAAATATTTCTGCCTCTAACATTTTAGCAGCGCAAAGATCTACATTTTACTGAAAACCGCACGTAAATCGGTTAAGCCGTTGGCAGGAGTTTAGTGATATCACACGTACAGATGAATTATATATATAAAGATAGATGTATTACATCACTTTATAAGTTTGTTGGGTACATATAGTTGGCGCCATTATTAAATCTTTGAAATGTAACAAATTGTACGTGAAAAAAAATCGAAACAATCTGATGTTAAATTTATAAGTTAAAATGGTTTTAATGAAGCTACTTTTATGATTTTCAAAATAATGAAAAAATTGTAATTTCGTGTGTTGATAAAGAACTGCTTTTTTATGAGAAAAAATACAGTTCAAACAAAGAAACGCCTCGACAAGTATTAATTTTTGCGCTAGGAAAATAGGCAGGAAATTTATAGCAATATAGATGAGGTGGTCAGAATATAGGTAAATAATTTGTTTACGTATATAAAGAGTTTACAAAAATAAATATGCATAAAATAGTACAAATATTAATTATTAAAGTAATTTTTAAAAAACCCTTAACAATAAATACGAAAAATCTATATAACATATTTAAGGTTCATACAGTAGACACTCTTCTCTCAAATTGAAAAGAAGAAAAAAAAATTGATATAAATAAATCACTCAGATACCAAAATAATATTAAAATTCCTCAATTCCGCACAAGTCATAGTCAAAATAGCTTTGTCTTCAAAGGTGTAAAAAATTATAATAATCTCCCCAATGTAGTAAAAACAATAACAAATAATATTTCAATAAATAAATTTAAAGTAAATATCGAAAAAAAATTTTTGAACACGTGTAAGAACTGTATTGTTATTTTATTCTTTATATATTCTATGTTCCGTTTTTTTCTCATATACTCGTATATTCAAAATGATATAAACTCTTATAAATAAACAACTACAACAGTGTTAAGCTAGGGTTTCCTAGGACAGCGGTGCCCGCATCTTAACGGCCGTAGTGAACGGTGATGCGGTGGACAGCCGTCGTAACGTTGACTAGAAAGTGGTTTCCTAGGAAAACGGTGTTATCAACACCATTTAACACCGTTTTCTAGGGAAACCACTCTCCAGTCACCGTTACAACGGCTGTCCACCGCATCACCGTT
This sequence comes from Micrasema longulum, assembly GCF_059751315.1. Lineage (NCBI taxonomy): Eukaryota > Metazoa > Arthropoda > Insecta > Trichoptera > Brachycentridae > Micrasema > Micrasema longulum. Next base: position 38,862 of record NW_028279795.1, read on the forward strand.
CACTACGGCCGTTAAGATACGGGCACCGCTGTCCTAGGAAACCCTAGCTTAAGGCCCGGTTGTTTGATCGTTAGTAAAAGTAGAGTTTTACTATAGTTTAATTTACCAACGAGTTTGGTTTTACTATCGTTCTACTATCAATGCGTTGTTTCATCCGCATTTTTACAATAGTAAAATGTAACCACTAGTTTTTCGATTCCAAAGCTCAAAAATTGAATATTGTACTTTATTCATTTTTTACAAATGGTTACATTGTGGAATGTGACTTTGAAAACGTCAAAACACCGAACAAATTAAACCACGTGACAACATGGCATGGGTATTGAGTAAACGCAACAAAATAACATCGGTAAACAGAATCTTATAATTTTTTTTTTTAAAATACAATTTAATGAAATAAAATCCGAGTTGAAATAACAATATTATAATATCTTATTTGAAAGCAAGAATGATAAGAAAAAATAAATGACAACAAAAATACTGTCAATCCAACAAGACTCTGGAATATTATAATGTAGGAATATAATAAAATATTTATATGTTCTTTGTTCATGCCATTATTTATAATTTATAAAAATATCCAAAACATTTTTTAAAACTTTAACCGAATTATTTTTAAAACGAAGACAAGATTTGACGGACACAAGATTGTCCGTCCGAGTTTGGTGGAATAATACTGCCAATTTGTTTTCAAAATGTTTTCGTTTTCTTAACAATAAGTAAAAAAAATATCATTAATAGAACCCTCCGATTTATATTCATCATAATCAGCGCAATCCATTCCGTATTCGTAAATAAATGCCATACTGAGAGACGTGAGCAAATAACGACAACCGGTAAACGTCAAAAAATGACGCCATCTTGATTATTCTACTATAGTAAAACGTTTTACTCGCCAACATTGGCGGGTAAATTTTTTAACTAATGGTTAAAGACTTTTACTATCCACCGTTAGTTACTATGGATGAAACAACCCATTTTGTCCATTGTTAATTATTACTAGGTCATGGTAAATTTAATCAAAAATTATTTGTTTTTAATATTGTTGACTCCCCTTCGTGCTGCTGCGGATATCCTAACCAATATTCTAAACACATCCTGTGGTCTTGTCCCTTTCCCCTTCTCTATGATTACCGAATAGAGCTTCTCGCTACTATCCGTGGCCCTGTTATAGGTCCTGTCGGATATACAGATCTGGTGGCTTCTAAAAAGAATTTCAAGGCTTTTAAAAAGTGTTGTAATCATTTCGGCCAATTGATCATGTCCAATCAATTTAATCCCAGTCAGTGAAGAATTCACTTCCCTCTCTTCTCAATCCAATGAAGTACATCTTACGTACTTCTGGATTACTTTCTTTCAGCACAAAGATGCTAAGGCTACCAGATTTCAGAGAGCTCCTTCGGGCAGGTTTTCTCGTTTGACAACGAGCGAATTTTCCGTGTATGTGGGCACCGCCAAGAAGACTCATGTCCTCAGATGCGGTGTGCGGTATGTGGTGGGTAAGCTGTATTACTACGGATTTTTTACTATTACTAACGATCAAACAACCGGGCCTAAGTCATTCTCCAAGCACAAGAGTTAGACTCATTTTTTGCAGAGTTACAGTGATGACATTTACTAGATGTATAAAAGTAGATCTGTATATTATTTTTTAAAAACATGTACCTTTTATGAAATTTATTAATAAAAAAAATATTGAGATTTTCCATTAGTATTTTTTGTGTGAAACTGACTCTACTTTGAGGGTTTAACACATCAGGCAGGTTGTTCGCGAACACTTTCTGAATATGTAATTCAAAAATGGGAAAATATTTATTCCTTTTTATGTCATACAATCCGCGTAATTTATTGTACAAATTTATAAACAGCTTTATTTAACGTGTGCTAGGAATAAAATTAAACTATAAATTTTGCTTTCACCCTTATTTGAACCCTTTTCTGTTTTCAAAATCCAAATTGGAATTCCGCAAAAAATGCGGGCGGATCTAATCACGGGTGGAATTTAGTTCGCGAACGTGTTAGTCCAAACTTTTAATAGGGGGATATTTCAACCCTTACCTGAATATGATATAAAGGCTTGTTGACAAAAAACAATAAGTGAGGAATATGACGAGCTTAACTGATTTATGGAAAAAAGTATTTCATTTTCTCTAAAATTCAAAAAATTGTAAAGTTTAATATTAAATATATTTAAAGCACTTATAAATGGTAATATTTCACACACATAACCGTATTCATCATTCACTTGAACACAGAATCTTAGACGAGTGTTTTAGACCCAACGGCTACTCTTAGATAAAATTCCTGAAAGTTAATTGAGTGGAAATAAGTCCGCCTCATGGTTTAGTGATTGGCGCCTTCAGTTTTCATTCTTGAACTCTTGGCTTTGATTCCTGGCAAAATGGACGTAAAATGTCAAATTCAAAGGTAGTTAAAACAGAAAAACTTAATTGTTCCTGGACTGGCTCCTGAAGGGTTGGACTGATCACCTTATTCTCAGGTAATAGTTGATTGAAATACCCCGCATTTGTTAACCAATGAAGTGCCCTATGCACCACTGGCTGCGAAAAGGAAATTATGCTGATATTTATGATTTTTACTATTCTACACTACTTTTGGGGGGCAATAAAAAACTCTATCTTCATCCATACCGAGTTCATACCGGTACATCTCGGACGTCATGTGATCGAATTCAGCCTATAAGTGACGCTGAAACTTTACTCCGCGTTTCCTACTAAACCAAAAATTAAAGTAAAATTAAACTTTCGTAAGAGAATTGATGATGACTTATATATGTTAATTTTAACCTTAGGTAAATTGACGAAACCCAATCACTAGTGGGTAAAAATAATTTAAGTATTTTTCAAATTATAGCCAACGATATGCCGCTAGCCCTGAAGATGCTTAGATTTCCCCAATCATTTATATTTCTTCATCTCGGTTTAGATACATATAAATAATTTTGATGTTTATTAAGAATTAGTGCAACGTTATACCTGTCAAATAATTGATAGTTGAGTAATCGTGGAAATAATGTAAGTAAAATTAAATCTAGACGACGAAGAAATTACAAATATACTCGCTTTTTATAGACCACCGCACCAAAATACTTTTTCAATCAAAATATAATCGATCACAAACATATTTATTAGGTAAGAATTTTAATCAGAATATAGAATTGACCTTAGGTAAGAATTTTAATCAGAACATAGAATTGACCACAGAAATCATCCTTCTTAGGATGGATTGCCTTAATATATAAAAAAAATAGAATTGACCTGCTTGAACTTGATAACACCATATCTCATTTTTTCAAAATTGTGGACTGGCTACTTTCTGTATAATTACGCTCAATTGTTCGATTTTTATGTTTTCGTGTTTAAAAATAAAATTAACGATTTTCAGTTGATTCAAATCTGTAATTAAGATTATATTAAAAATATAAACCTTATATATATATTTATATTAACGTTTCCTGTTACGTAAAAGAAAAAACAATTATTATTTACATATACAGGAGTGACATATTACAAAATATTTATTTTTATTTTTATTAGTGTTTGATTATTAATAAATAAAAAAAAGCATAATTGAATGCATAAAGGCATTATTTTTTTTACCAAATAAGATGAATAAATAAATGCTTTTGAAGTATTTATAAATAAGTTGAACACCATTATTTTTTTTGCCTTTGTTTGTCTTTGCTACATGGTTTTATGATATTTCTGTTCAGTTTCTCGGATAAATGTTTCTTCATGTAACTATTGTAAAGTGGCTAAGGCCGTATATAGAATATATTAATCAACCGAAATATACAAATGGCAGTAAACATTCTCGCGTAATAATGAAGGAACATACCTTAGGTAAATTAAATTATGGCCTTTTTCAAAATAAGCAAGGCAAAAAATCAGCCACTGCCATTTAAAAAAAAAATAGTTGAGCTTCACGATAAATTGTTATTATAGCTCGATTTAAAAAAGTCACAAAAACACCTTGCTTTCAAAACACAAATCAAAAACCGAGCTATGCTTGCGTCTTCTCAGACCGCCATCTTCATACAAGCTGTGCCAGCGTCGCGAGACCGCCAGCTTCTCTACCAGGTTTCAGCATCACGTTACGCCTAATCATCAGCAGGTCGTTGGAGTTGCGCAACCTTCCTTTTAATTATCCTCCTTGGGGATGACGTATTTTTTACACCTTGTCCACTCTTCAACAACATTTTAAAACCATGCTTTAATTAAGAACACCTCTGATAATCATTTTCAATCTTTAATATTGAAAAACTTTTTACTAAATAAATCGATTTAGATCTTCAGTGAAAATGCAAATGAAGTAAAACCAACCCTTATATATTCCTCTTTAGTTGAATTCACACGGAATTGGACATTACGCCACTAAATTCAACTATAAAACGTTTCGAATAAATCTAGCTGGCACATTACGTCGATCTAAGTTTCCGCAACTCCCTTTTTTGATCATAGGCAATTAAGGTTTTTTTTCTATTGTCTCAGAATTGTTTTTGATCAGAAATTCTCAACCATACATAGGCTGTTATTTAAGTTTTTTCAAAATTAACGAAAGAAATGGATTTAGTCATGCATTTTTTTTTTATTCTCTGAAATAAATATTTGCCTTTAATTTTTTTTATTTAAATCTTAAAATAGGGCACACATATCATACATATTGTTATGTGTGTTCTAATAATAACATTGCAAATATATTTAATTTATAAATTGTTTATCACATATGTCTTGACCATTATTTTAAATTTTGATACGTTTTTTTCTTCATAAATATTTTGTTCCATTTCGTAATACTTTTTAATTGCTTTAAATAAAATTGAATTTTGTGACTTTGCCTTTTTCCTAAATGGAAGTCTAATTTTGTTCTTTTCTCTAGTATTGTGATCGTGTTCATGCTGGTTCCGATCAATTTTTTTCCAAAATTCTGTTTTTTTATTAGAGTTTATAATTTTATGAACAAATATCATTGTATTGTAAAATATTCTTTGTTTATATGTTAATAATTTCATTTCATTTACCATCGACTTTACCCTCGTATATCTGTTGTTTAATTTGCCTGAAACAGTTTTTCCATTCCGAAAGTTTTAGCAGCTTCTCGAGATGATAAACATTGTTATTCATGGATTTTTGTTAGGCATTCGGGAATTAGATAAATACAAGTAATAAAAGAATAAATCCTTTTTTTTTCTCCTTCACATAAATAATTTATTGTTAGACGTGCTGTGTAAGAGCTAGTATTGTCATAGTAAAGAATGATGCGACGTTTTTAGTGGTGTTCCTTGATTTCATTGATGATTTCTGGCAAAGATTTGGTTGTACATTATTCAGCAATAACTGTTCTTTTACCAAAGAAACGAGTAACCGTTTTGTTGTTATAACGGAAACTAACAACTTTCAATGGATTCGATTCATCTTGAAACACCCAAACAGTTGATTATTGCTTAGTTTCTGGCTCATACAAATACAATATAACAATGTTGTATCCGAATTTTACAGTTTAATTGCTGAATTTTTAAAGTATTTACTAACACAAGTTTTTTAAAGAACCTCGGTTAAAAGTTACGGAAGCCATTGATATCAAATATTTTTTACAACATGTTTGAACTAAATCAAATGTATTTCCGTCTTAGATATGCTAAAAATAACGATAATTATAACAAAGCAAGAGCTAATTATCTCTCCAAACCTTCACACTATAGATAGAGTAGTTAAAAAGAACAAACCCTTTGCAGTAAATGAAAGTCGTGTACATAACAAACAAGACAAAAACAAGCAAATTCAATTTTTTTTAAAACCCAGGATTGGATTTGAAGCGTAAGATTGACAAAATAACCAATAGAGATGGGCATTTTGGTTATTTAAAAGGAGGAGCTGTAACAGTTACTTTTTCTCATATTAAACTGTTTTGAGAAACTTTTGCTGAATAACGGTTAAGAGCAGCATGGAAAAAAAACTCTGGTACAGCAGCTAAAGCAGTTACACAATAATAAATTTAAATCTTACTTTTGACGTGAAACTGTTTCTGCTGTACCGAGTGAATAACTGTTTTAAAAAAACTTTTTTTTTGTTTTTACTACCTCTAACGATCACATACCATACAAGATATTAAATGATTTCACCAAATATGTGATTATTACACAAACGATTATTTTAAATGACTATTTCAATGAATACAAAAATAAAATACATATAAAAAGGTTAAGTTTAGTGTGTTAAGTAAACTAAAGTAGAATTACTAAAAAAATAAAAACCTTATTTTAACTGTTAGAAATTTTATCAAATCAAAAGAATACAACTATAGTTTTGGGAGAGCGCTTCTCCTACCCAGGGCCTGGTTTTGTATCACTATCACTATTTTTTAAATATGTACGATTTAAATTTCAGTTATTATTTTTATTTTATTTATTATATATACATACGGCCTTAGCCAATTACAACAGTTACACGAAGAAACATAAATACAGAAAACGGAATAAAGAAACCATAAAACTATGTAGCAAAAACAAACAACCGCAATACAATATGGTATGAAATATATTTATAAAAACGAAAGACATACGACTTCGAGCTAAACCATGCCAATCCAACTTCATCCCACACAGTTTTAGTCGCAAAGAGATCTAAGAAAAGCCGGATGATCTATCCCGAAGAATTCCAAGTCATGTGATAAATTGACTAATCTATACATTCTGGACATTGGGGCATAAAAACAAAAGTTGCTCTTAAAAGATTTAATAAATAGCGGATTTTGACTTCTGGTAACATGGTTGGGAACATAAAAAAAATTATTGCAACAGAGATGAGTATCACTTATAGCATTAAGTATTTTGAAAATGCATATAAAGTCCATCTCAATTCTACGTCTCTCCAATGAAGACAGATTAAGAGATTGCTCTATTTCAAAAATGTCATAATAACCCTTTTGTAATCCGAGCAACCATGCCACTTTTCTTAGAAAACGGTGTTGGACATACTCGATATGGTCAATATGAGTCCTGTGGATGGAGAACCAATAGGAGAAGCGTATTCTAGATGGGGTCGAACTAGTGAGCAATAAAGAGTTTTGATGGTATTAATATTTTGTAAGTTCGTCCTTATTCTATCGATAAAACCGAGAAATTTGAGAGATTTTTTTACAATAATATTACAGTAATGTAAGTATTATTTTAAATAAATTGATTGAATTAGATTGAATCACCCCACCTGTTGACGGGAGAATTGTTCTCCCGAAACAGTACTTCTGTTATTTTAAAGAAATATAACACTAAGAACAATGTTTTCATTTTAATAATTTATTTTTATTTTATTTTATTATTTTTTTACGCCCATAAGGCTTTTACATACATAAAAGTTTAACAAAATATAAGTATATAAACAACATTTAATTAAAAAAATACAATATAAAGCAACAAAAGATAGAACAGTGTTAAGAAGTAAAGTTGGTATAAAAAAAGAAGATGAGTATATAAACAACATAGATTTAAAAAAAAAAACACAATATAAAGAAATAAAATATAGGAACAGTGTTAAGAAGTATAGTTGGTATAAAATAAAAAGATGAGTGTATTAACAACATAAATTTGAAAAAAATACAATATAAAGTAATAAAATATAGAACTGTGTTTAAAAGTTAAGTTGGTTTTAAAAAAGTTAAAGCAATATACATATATATATATATATATATATATTTCTATTTTTTTTAATTCTTTTTTTTAATAAGCTAAAGAAATACAATTAAAGGTTTAAAGCAGCTAGGTACATAATGTTATAAAATACAATATGAACAGAGTATTAAGTTCTATTTGATAAGGAACATATACATTGATATTTAAAATTTACAAGACTCACGCTAAAGACATCGATGTTGTTAGCATATTGGTTCGCGAGTACATGCATCCGCATTACTGGCGAATTCGCGCTGTAATTGGTCGATGATGGACCGCAGTAGAACAAAGTATTACATCGGGTAACTCGACCAGGCACTCGCACATTAATCAAATTGATAAGTTCACAACAATCGAACATCGACATTATTATTTTAAACAAAAAAAGCAAGTCATTTAATTTTCGTCTGTTTTCTAATGTTTGCATGTTTAAATAATCATCATAATTTATTATAAATAAATCATAATTTATAATGCTGATCCAATAAATAATTATGTGTCATCAGTGTTCAGCGACAGTTTTAAAAGCACAAATGGTATTTTTGATATTATTTAAAAAGGGTTATAACAAACAACCCCCGAGTCCAAAATAACGAAACATTCTTTTGTCTCTATTTTGTAATATAAAGACAAGATAAAAGGGATCAAAAAGAACCGTTTGACAAATTCCGTGCTCAGGTGTGTCAAAGTTTTGTTTACTGCGGATATTTTGTATACTCAGGGGTTTCTAAAACATTCCTAAAGTTGTCGACCCCCGATTTACGCTCTGGTCTCGTACTAGACTAGGGTGTGTATAAATTACTCGAAAGCAGCCACCCCAGCTCCTGAAAGCGAGGAGATTGGAAATAGGGTTTGGAGAAAGTTCTCATAAATACTTTAGCACCCTTGCGACATGCGAGGGATGATTCTTGATGCATGGACGTTATAATTATTTTACGATGGGAAAATGTAAAGACCAAGCCACTGTCTGGTAGTTGATGAAGGAACCATAAAAATAAACTAAGACACTACACACTTTACGACTCATACGGAGTTTCTGACATGTGTTTCGAAATTTACGTTTTCATAAAAAAAGTTCTTTTTTACACATTGAGCACAACGTCAAAGCAAAAGTGGTAGCGTTAATAAATAAAAGATGAGTATGGAATATTAAAACAACAAGTTTATAAAAAAAGACTGATGTGTACGTAAAATATAATATAATATCATACCATATAGTAAACAGATCCTTAAAAATTTTAGGCTTTATTAATAGAACTACGTCTGATTTCCAAAGTATGCTTACTCTTAAAACACTTTATTGCTCTTTAGTTCGCCCTATTCTTGAATATGCATCTGTAATCTGGTCCCCTCATTATGCTGTTCATATCAAGCGCCTTGAATCAGTTCAACATCGTTTTATAAGAAAAATTGCATGGAAGATGGGATTGGAAAGAGGAGACTATTCATATTCTGATATGGAGAGGTTTTTAAGCATATCAAGTCTTGAAAAACGCAGATGCATTGCAGATATAATCTGCATGTATAAAATTATGAACTGTCTCATTGATACCCCTGAAATTTTGCAAAAGATTCTTTTTAACGTTCCCACCCGTAGACTAAGAAATAATGAAATGCTTTTCCTCGGTCACTACAGGACCAATTATGGTGCACAGTCGCCTTTGCCCAGAATGATCAGGCGGGTGAACGATCATCAAGATCTTGATTATTATGGTGTAAGGATGTCTTTCTTTACAAATCAGCTAAAGAATCTGTATAGTTAGCCTATGCTTTTTACTTAATCTAAAAAATCTATCATCTGTCTTTGCTGCTTATTTCTGTTCCTTATATTTTTTTATTCCTTTGTAAAAATTTCTTTTAATTGTAATGTTTATAATGGACTTTGTCCGTAAATAAATAAATAAATAAATAAATTACTTAAAACATGAAAAAAGCACGAATAAATGCGTTTTTTGGAATCCAAGTAATGCAAAATAACCCCATAGTGCCCTATGCACCATAAGAGTCGGAAAAGGAATGACGATAGTCAAAATAAAAAATACAAAAAAATATAATTAATTTATTTTTTTCATTCAATTTCACGATAAGATTTAAACAAACCATAACGCCGTTTCTCGATAGGGATAGGCAGAGAGAACAGAACGCCATATCACTCTTTGTATACATACCTCGATTCATCTACATTCATACATGTTCTCATGAACGCACACTGAATTTTCCTACTCTTGACATGCCCATCTTCATGTATTTGTTGGATTTGATCGTGTCATGTCTTTTTCCGTCCTATGCTATGCTGCTTATGCTGCGATGCTATGTTTCTGCATCCATCAACATACGCATCGCAGATCCTTATAACCGTCGTTTTGCTGTCCATTTGCACTACATGTTCAAACCAACGCAGCACTTCTTTCTTGATAAATCATAATATTATCATAATTAAACAAACGTTTGCTATTTTTTTATTAATATTCGCTGTGCCCCTTTTGAAGATACCAATTAAAAAAATTATACATATTTATATTGCCACCATAAACAAAAGGCAGCTGTTTGACTAAAATTTTAAAATGATTAAAATATTACTAACGTTTTACAAGACAAGAACAAAAAACGAAATAACGTTTAGTTTTTACGTTTTTTAAGCAATAACAGTAAATATAGGGATTCATTATCAAAAACTCGGTGTAAATATGACACCTATAAGTTTTATGTTTAAGAAACAATTTTCATACTGTATTTTTAAATTATTATGAAAACAAAACTTTGTTATTAGTGTTACACAATTTTATTATTTTACAAAAACACTACCAGTTTCGTGGGAGCACTTCTCCTATGGACGAGAAATATAAAACTTATAGTACACTCAGAATATTGTTTACGGTTTCATTATAGAATCCATACAAAAACAAGATTTAAAAACTATCGTACCTGTGAAAATAAAGGTTAAGGCAAAAGACAACAATAAAATATTATTTAATTATGTTAACGTTTTGCCAATTAACAAACAGTTTTAGGATAAGATAGTGACAGATCATTTCCTCGATTGCAGTTTCAAATCCAAAGTAACCCACCAGATAGTGACCCGACAAGTATCGGCACAGCAGCTGACGGTGCCACGACAGAAGAACTACTATGGAGATATAACAATGGGGAGTGTATTAACAAAACTGTATAATTTAATACCAGCTGAAAATCGTGAGAAAAAAACCTTAATTAATTTTTAAAAATAGTCAAAAAATTATTAAAAACAGCAAGTGAAACTTAAGTGTGCACATAAATATATTTTATTCTTCATTTATTATTAAACTATGAACTTACCTTTTAAAAATTTTTTAAAAAAGTAATGTAACCCGGAGACAAGCTTCGGCTTTGTGGGAATAAAAATACAATTATGTATGTTACTTATTTGTTAAAATAAATGCAACTTAAATTTTTTTTTTAAAAAACGAATTAATCAGTAATGCAACCTGAATAAGGATGGTCATTTCACTCATCTAAGGTGTTAGCATACATATGGATAGTTGTCGAAAGTACTGGTATGAAAACATGATCACTGAAGGTAATAATGTTAAGTGGAATTTAGTTCTTAAAATCAACCACATTAGTAGACGTTACAATATTTAGAACAAAGATTTTGTATGTGAGAAGACATCCACTAGGCCCAGAGAGTGTTAATACACCCAGGTTCATGTCTACGGGGGTGGCAAGGGGGAATGAGGGAGGTCCAGTATCTTACTGCGGAGGAAACATTGTCAATAAAGGCAAGAGGTGATTAAATGTGTGATTTTTAATTTAACTGTTCTGAGAATTTATTTTTTTGTGAATTTATATTATTTCGAGATTATTCATGTTACTGCTTTTGTTATTTACTTGGTGCAGGAGTTTTAGGGTGTGATTGTAGAATGAGCGGGTACTATTTATAATATTAATAAAATTATTTACTATCTCTGTATATCAAGTCTTCTTTAAAAATATTAAAAAAAGTATATTGTTAAGTGTCTTCGGCACGGGTTACCCCAGTAAGGCCATATTATTTTAATTATTAATCTTAGTTTATGAAATGAAATAACTTTTAGGATTCCATTTAAGACCACCAGGCTAAGATGTACTTTCCACACAAAATCATTTGAAACAAATTATCCTCAGTTCTCTCAGTTAGTTCGATTTTACTTAAATGCAAATAAATTTAAACATCTTTTTGATATATTTAATACTTAGCCTGCTTTGGTTAAATAAAAAAATATGTCAAGTACAATGTAACAAGTTACCAGTTAAATCAATGTTTAAATTAGACACTCTCTTGCTACTAAAGTATTATAGTGATGAAATAACCTTTTTATATTTATTTATAGAAATATGTGTTTGTGCCATGAATTTTCTTATTTTTCTTTATTTTTTTAGATATATTAAATTACACTTAATTACAAAAGTAAATAACGAGCTTTCGAATAACTTCTACTATACACTATTCTAAACATTTACTCCCACACTAATACACAAAAACACACATCTACATTTACTCTCATATAAATACACATAAACACTTCCCTTTGTTGTAACACAATTTAATAATATGTATGATTTTTATTTAGAAACTTCGCTGGTCTGTCTTTAAACTGATTTTTTTTTAATGTCATTATATCATTGTTGACTGTTTGTTTCATTAAAATAAAACTATATGTATATTTTCTTAAACATGTTTTTTGTAAATTAACTTTTTAACCTTCGTATAACTGCTACCTATTTTTGTTTATAAACTTCATTTTTTATTTTGTTTTATATAAGCAAATTTGTATTGTAAAAGCCCTATGGGCGTTTAATGTTTAAAAAATAATGGAAAAAAATAAATACATAAATAATTTGTTTAATAATAACAGTAATTGTATAATAGATAACAAAGTTTTATTTTTAAAATAATAATTTATAAAATGACGTAAAATCCGATTTAATTAACAATATACTGTGTTTTTACTTATAAATAACTACATTATTTTTCTAAATTTGCATAAAGTTGATAAACACTAATAAGTGACATATCTTAAAATATGACTTTTGCAAACTACTGCCTTTTTGCTTAAAACGGTAGCATACTAGTCTTAAGTAAGGTGAAATATTTTCATAAAGGTATAGAATTTATAAAGAGCTTATCAGAATTAAAGTCAAAGGTGGAAATGTTCAACGTTTTCCGATAGAAGTCCAATTGAAATTGCAATAAAATTCTTGCTTCACTGATTCTACGAACTTCTACAGCCGATAAATTTTATTAAGTGCACAAGATAAATGCATAGGGAAAATGAATGCAACTTCAGTTCAAATAATAATTATTGATTTTTAATGAAACCAATCTGATAAAATTAATAGTATTTCCAATTAAATCAATTTCACTAAGGATTCAAAGGTATTCTTTGCATTTTTATGACGGCTTTACTTACTTCACAATTTCTATGGCTAAACGGGAAATGCTGTCGCAGAGAATATTGATAAATAGCTATTTGAACATAGCCTTTCTGTCACTCTCTCGCAGACGCCTCCACTTTGTTGGGCAAAAAGACGACTGCACGTCCGACTGATAATTTCCAGCCAAAATTGCCAAAATTGAGATATCGTTGTTCCGTTATCAGGACCCAAAAACTGCACTGAAATCGTTTTTTTTTTCAATTGAATCAATTGAAATTGCTTATATTTATTTAAAATAATTGGTTATTGAATTACAGTAAGAAAATTCATGGCACAAACACATATTTATATAAATAAATATAGAAAGGTTATTTCATCACTATAATACTTTAGTAGCAAGAGAGTGACTAATTTAAACATTGATTTAACTGGTAACTTGTTACATTGTACTTGACTTAATTTTTTATTTAATCAAAGCAGGCTAAGTATTAAATATTTCAAAAAGATGTTTAAATTTATTGGCATTTAAGTAAAATCGAACTAACGAAGAGAACTGAGCATAATTTGTTTCAAATGACTTTGTGTGGAACGTACATCTGAGCCTGGTAGTCTTAAACGGAATCCTAAAAATTATTTCATTTCATAAACTAAGATTAATAATAAAAATAATATGGCCTCACTGGGGTTACCCGTGCCGAAGACACTTAACAATATACTTTTTTTAATATTTTTAAAGAAGACTTGATATACAGAGATAATAAACAATTTTATTAATATAATAGATAGTATCCGCTCATTCCACAATCACACCCTAAAACTCCTGCACCAAGTAAATAACAAAAGCAGTAACATGAACAATCTCGAAATAATATAAATTCACAAAAAAATAAATTCTCAGAACAGTAGAACTAAAAATCACACATTCAATCACCTCTTGCCTTTATTGACAATGTTTCCTTCGCAGTAAGATACTGGACCTCCCTCATTCCCCTTGCCACCCCCGTAGACATGAACCTGGGTGTGTTAACACTCTCTGGGCCAAGTGGATGTCTTCTCACATACAAAATCTTTGTTCTAAATAATGTAACGTCTACTTATGTGCTCGATTTTAAGAACTAAATTCCACTTAACATTATTTCCTTCAGTGATCGTGTTTTCATACCAGTACTTTCGACAACTATCCATATGTATGCTAACACCTTAGATAAGTGAAATGACCATCCTTTTTCAGGTTGCATTACTGATTTTTTTTTTTTATTTTTTTTTTTAAGTTGCATTTATTTGAACAAATAAGTAACATACATAATTTTATTTTTATTCCCACAAAGCCGAAGCTTATTACATTTTTTTAAAATTTTTAAAAGGTAAGATCATAGTTTAATAATAAATGAAGAATAAAATATATTTATGTGCACACTTAAGTTTCACTTGCTGTTTTAATTAATTTTTTGACTATTTTTAAAAATAAATTAAGGTTTTTTTCTCACGATTTTCAGCTGGTATTAAATTATACAGTTTTGGTACTACACTCCCCATTGTTCTATCTCCATAGTAGTTCTTCTGTCGTGGCACCGTCAGCTGCTGTGCCGATACTTGTCGGGTCACTATCTGGTGGGTTACTTTGGATTTGAAACTGCAATCGAGGAAATGATCTGTCACTATCTTATCCTGAGACTGTTTATTGGCAAAACGTTAACATAATCAAGTAATATTTTATTGTTGTCTTTTGCCTCAACCTTTATTTTTACTTATATTTATTTAAAAAAATTTAGTAAGTCATATTTTAATGATAGTTTGCCAACATTGGCCTTTATGGAGAGCCACATTGCAATGTTCGCACATATACAGGGTTTCACTCCTTTTTGTGCTTTTTTACACGGCTCCGGGATAAGTCGAACGCACTCGTCCAGGATTCGGGTTCTATTTCACGCATAGAACTGTATTCTTCTCCCACTTGGACACGGAATAAATAATTAAAAAATTACTTTATGATAATGGCCATGGAAATATACGAGTGGATATAAAATATTACAACAATCAAAATAAACAATCAATAAGAAAAAATGTATAAAAACTTACAAATTAGTTACGTAGTCCTTTAAGAATCTGAAACAAAGTGAAAATATTATTATTAGAAACATAATTAAAAATAATTAAAATAATACCTCCAACGACTTTACTAAAAACAATTAAAAATTTAATAAAAAAATGTAAATACCGGGAACCTCTTTTCACGCGGTTTTGAAATAACACGGTGCAGAAATTAAACAAAAAAAAATAAAAATGAAAATTTGTGTAGGTTTTTAATAAAACTTTAGAATTCCCTGCATAACTTTTTTATTTACTGGGCGTATGTTTTATTATAATAATTGTTAAATATATGCATAAGTATTTTATTATCATGTTTTTATATTTATATATAATTCTTCTGTACGTGTGATGTCACTAACCTCCTCAACGACTTAACCAATTTACGTGCGGTTTTTTGCATGATAATAAGCTGTGCGCCGCGCATGCTTGAAAAACTATTAAAATCTTCAATCAGATAGGTAAAAAAAAAATTAGTAGCAAAAAAAAATTATTCATAGACCTACTAGGGTTGCATTCGACGAGAATGCACACACTAAAAAATTGAGATGATGTTATTTTTTTGCGTGTAAAAAAATATATTATTTGAATTTTTCCCAACGGCATTTGTTTTTTGTGGATCTCAATCAGATTTGTTCTACCCATTTACTTATTTTTGCTTAATTTTTGGTAATACTAAAATAATATTAACGGACATTTGATACATTGAAAATCGCAATCCTAAATAAGGTGCGTCCCTTTTGTTAAAAGAGCAGAGTTTGACATTAGCAAACACAATTCTGTGTTTAAAAAAGCGTTTATTTTATCTTTTAAAACTCAACCATAAAAAAGTACCTAGCTACCTACGTAAATTCAATATTTAAATATTTATAATTCGTACTTTTGGAATTCAATCATAAACAAGTAGGTACCTAGGTACCTACTTATTAATGAAAAATCTTTTTCTAAGTAATAGCAGTCAAGCCATCTTTTGGGCAGGACAGCGTCTGTCTGGTCCGCTATTTTTAATAAAACAAAGATGAGTTATAAGTAAAGTGTTATGCAAAAATGAGTTAAGCCACACCAACCTTCCTTCTACTTTCCCACTGGGTGGGTAGAAATAAATTTCCTTAAGGCAATATGCCCGCCCTTATATGTATATTTTTTTGTATATGTATATAAAGTGTAAAATAAATAAACCTCGAACTGCATTTAAAGTTTAACATAATACGGATTTTTAAAAACGTTTTCAATTATTCAGCTTGCTATCAAGTTTAATATATAAAAAGGACTGGAAAAAACTAAAAAGAAGATAAAATTTTGCAAATACATTTTTTAAAAATTAATTTGTTTTTTAAATGTGAGATAACACATTTTTACAGAATACTAAAAAAACTATATCTTTGTTATAACAATAACCCAAAAACGATTTTAAAAATGTTACTTCCGAAAAAAAAAACTTTTTTATATATAAATATTATTATATATTTTTTAAATGTAAAATTATCAAAACAATCTAATCAACGAAATCTCCGTTCACAATAATATGACATTTTATCAAACTTTCACCCCTTTTAAAACTTTCACTTTTGATTAATTAACATTCTTCCGCGAATCGCTATTCTTTCGCAAATTATAGATTTTAATATCAATATTAATAAAAGGTTTTTTTTATTTTGCATAAACAGTGCTAAATGAGTTTCAAATGAAAAAAAAGACAAAGCTATTTCGTTTGAAATAAAATTTAAATTAAAAAATTAACATCACATTTCGAGACAATTTGCATACGGGCAAAGACAGCACATTTGAAGCGAAGTTACATAATAACACAATGGTGTAATCAATAAAAAAACAAAGGTTTTATGAACGGAAACTAACAAGATTAACAACCATGTGCAAGAAAAGAACCCAACAGTTATGTGGACATATTTCCAGAGGCAACTATACTCCTGGGAAGTGTCGAAGGGACGAGGTCGCGTGGACGTCAACTGACAAGATGGAGCGGAGCGGCTTGGTCACTGAATCATCAGAGCTATCACTGACAAATGCCTACAGAACAGCAGGAGACCGTTTCAGGTGGAAAAAAACAGTCCACAGACGAGCCATGCCTGGAGGCGTGGATCAAAGAGAGAGAAGCGAAAAAATAAATTGTAGTTTTTATAAAGATAAAATTTATAATCCTTGTACTTCGTAAATTATTTTATGTTTTCTAAGCTCTTAGCGGAGTGGTTCATAAATACGTTATAAAACACAATATCTTAGAAGGTTTTCAAATTTATTGCACCTTGAAAATTACTTCGAGGCAATATTTTTTCAATCACTATTTGAAGCATTTATTTTGTGATTTATGTAGGGTAGTTAAATCCCCTCATTTCTTTTTTAAGCTCCGTAAAATATATTTTAAAATTTTTGGTGTATTTTTGGATTTTCTAATAAATATATCTGATTGCTAACTTTAAAGTTTTTTTTTTGTTATATATTTTACAATACTTATGTATATGATGTAATCTTTAATCCAACACCAAGTCTTTGTTTATTTATTTATTTATTATTTATTTATTTAAATTTTTATTCCAGTAAAATGGCTATAAAGTGCAGAGCCAATTCTACCATATGAACATATAAACATGAACATAAATATAAATATAAACAAAAATATAACAATAAACATAAATATAACAAAAAACATAAATATAACAATAAACATAAATATAAACATAAAATAAAATAAATAAATTTATTTATAATAAAATAAATACGTATACAGTTTTATTCCACTTTTATTTATAAATTTTTACCAGTGACCAGGTTTCGTCGTGACCGTTATCGTCAGACTAGTTTTATTTAATTTATAAATAAAGAAATAAAACAATATACGTATTTTAAAATTTATAATTAAAATGCAATTCCACCAAGAAATGTCAGTAGAACAACTTAATTTATTACCAAGTCTTTGCTTTAACCTTATTTTTACAAAAGTATGTAATACGTAATAAGTTTTCTTGTTTAAATACAATAGTTTTATCTTTTGTTTTTGTTATTATTTCATATTTATACTAAAATCTAAATACAGGTTTATTATTGTTTTTATGTGTATAAGTTTTGCTTAGATCATTTTTACAGCTGTATACTTTTAAACATTTTAAAAAATGTTAGTAATATTTTGTTTGTAATTTTTTTTCTACCCACTTACAATTGTGTATTTAAAACAACACTTGGGATTTCTATTCTACATTAGCGGATCTTAAAAAAATGTTTTTCTTGGTGGGTATATTCATTTATTTAAATATTTTACAATATTTATGTGTACCATTTCATCTTTATATATAAATGTATGTATTTTTAAATTTTATTTTCATACTGGTTATATGTAGGAATATGTATTTGAATGTATAAAACGCTATATTTTATTTCTTATTTTATCTATGAACGATACTTGTAAAGGTCCTCCGGGCGTTTATGTGAAATAAATAAATAAATGGCTTTTAATGAATTGACTTATCTTGTTCATTTATGAGATTATTTGTTTCCAAATGACGATGTTTGAATCCATGAAATATAAATATTGTGAGTATTTTAGAGGTTATAGGTTATAATATGTACGTAAAGTAAAATTTATATATATTCCAACAAATATTTGTACGTGTATTCTGGTATGTTCAAATGTGGCTCAGAATTTGTAATTTAAAAGAACCGCACTCACGATATTGGTATTTTTTTTCTTTTTAAGGTTGATAGGAGTATCATAGATAAGCGTTTCAATTTTTAGAGCGATCAGTCATGTAGTTTTTTTGTGGCAGCTATATAAACAAGTCAAGATGTATTCTGCAAATTGTAATAAATACTTTTACGCGATTATTTGACAAAAAAATAGCGTAAAAGTCGTTGTTCGTGCACCTAATTCACCTGATTTAGCTTCATGGGACTTTTATCTATCCTTTTAACTAAAATGATCATTTTGCGGAAAGCATTTTGAATCGATTTAAGTGATGAAGGATATTTCGCAGAAGGAGCTGAAAGCCATTCCGAAATCGGCCTACGAGAAGTGCTATGATGATTGAAAAAAACCTTGGCATATGTATTGCCTCTAATAATGATTACTTTTAAGGGGATAAAATAAACAATTATTGAATAATTAAGCTAATGTTGTTTTTTTTCAAATACCGGGTTGTATTTGAGCATAAGATTATTCATAGTATTGACAATATACCATTACTCCCTCCCTCACTTTGTTCTTCAACAAACACAAAATACTACTAGAAATAATGAGTTTTATTGTAATTCCATATGTATTAGACTAAGTTTTTAGTTGTAAAATTATAAAAATTAAACAAGGTTCTTTCTAAATCTAAGTAATCTTAAGATGTTCTATCAGTTAGTGGTATAATATAAAAGGAAAGTTCTTTCCTTTTCAACCTAGTGGACCGGATCCCTAAAGACGTGGTGTCACTGAATATCAAAATTGTGAACAAAAAAAATAACAGAAAATGCTATGCAGACGACGCTACACTTGTAAGCAGATTCTAAGAATGACCTGCAAAGATCGCTACGCATGTTTAACCAGAATTAAAAACGGTACAATAAAACAATCTTTATCAACAAAACAAAGTGTATAACAATCGCAAAAGAACAAATAGAGTGCAGATGAATGATTGAGAGTAAGCCCATTGAGCAGATGTCAAGATTCAAATATTTTGGACTCGAAGTCTCCAATCAAAATTATCTCTTTAATGATGTCCGAAAACAGACCAGTAAAGCAGTGGCTTTTAGGATGTTAAAAAAAACTTTGAAAAAATAATACATGTATGAAAGCAAAGTATGAATCTATAAAACTTATGTTCAGGAATTGAATTAAGAGCGGACACAATTAAAACAAGAGAACTGCTTAGAAATACAGAAATTGCGAACTATTCTGGGAAAGGCGCTGAGGGATAGGATCAGAAATACTGACATAGGTGAAGCCGGCAATTTAGAAGATATCGTAAGGTGGGGCAGGACTTGGAGAAAACTCTGGTGTGAGAATAGATACCATCAAACTTCCACTCGTGAGAGCTAACAGCATACCAGAGGGTAGTCACCAACCTGGAAGACCTTCAAAGAGGTGGTGAGGCGGTCGGAGCTTGGTGTCCCGGGAGACCTTTTTGTAATAAACAGATCTCAAATCTACTACAAGATAAAGAAGAAGAAAAAAACTGAATTATACATCAATAAGAAGGCTTGTGTAACTTTGAAATCGATCAGTAACTAATTAATATTAAGTGTTATTTTTGTTCGAAGCAAGCAGCTTTGTAGTCAAACATTTTGAATAATTTCACTAAATATTAGTATTTAACCACTTACCAAATTTTTGTGTTTACCTGTTTTGAGACGTACCCATCCCGATATAAATAGTATACGGTCACCTCTTATACCTGATATAAATAATCTAATATCTTTTCAATACAGCCTACTTTTTGATTTTAAAATTATCCAATCGTGTAACGTTCAACCCCTTAACTTCTCTGCTTCCTAATTCCCATCACCCGAAATTCCGCAACATATCGTTGAATATTATTAGCCTAATTTTAGTGCATGTTCAGACATGGTGGAGTCTGCATCTCCTTTAATGCATGTATTTTTGCATAAATACTGTGTTTACTACGTTGACGGTAAAGGTGATTTTTTTGGGTATTTGCCAGTTAGTGAAGTGAGTGTCCTGACAATGAAAAGACGTCTTGAAACCCGACAAATATAAAATGCCGGTGTGTGGTTAAATAAAAATATTTACTAACATTAAATGAAATATTTAGTGGATAACATGGCGAATTAATTCTTATTTTTTTAAAATGTAATTGAAATCATATAACCGATAATAATCATTGAAAGTTTTCTTTATTCCTTGACTAAAATTGATTGCCAAATCACTTCCATTGGCTTTTCCAATAGTAGAGTTAGTAGGTATAACTCGACAAATATAATCTAGCTATTCTTTTCACCAAAGTTTGTACACGTTAAATATTGGCCCACGTTTTTAATATGGCTCTGAAATGAATTGGTGCCTCTCCGGAGTGTATTGTTCATGGTTTCTCTCCATTGTTAAAAGGGGTTAATTCGTCGAAGAACAGAGGCGATTTTCCCTGAAAATCGGTATACGGTACGTACATTGAAACCATATGAATAGCGTTCTATCTAATGAAAATCAATGAAATATTCACGGAGTTTACACTCTTGGAGCTTTTTTTAATAATCACTTATATTTTAAAGAGTAATAATCAAAAAAAGTCCTGTCGATTAATACAATCAATACGTTATCTGGAAATTATCTTAGATTTAAAATTTGTGTTTGATAATCACATAACTGACATAAAAAATAAACCTTAAAAATGTTAGAATTCATCCATAGGACAACGAAACCATTTGAAAATCATCAATCTTCGATAAAATTATACAACTCTCAAGTAAGAAGTAAAATGGAATACGGATCAACCATTTGGAATCCATATTTTTTTTTTTTTTTTTTTTTTTTTAACCCGCTTAGCCTCTATTTTGAGGCTTGTCAGCAGGTGGGATAGAGGGAATATGGAAGAAGGTAATGAAAAATACACCACAACACCCAGACCAATTGAGAAAAAAACCTTTCTTGGATTTTTTTCTTCCAACTGGCGGGAATCGAACCCGCGACGCCAGTTTCACAGATAGCCGTCTAACCAACTGCGCCACGGCGCCTTACAATAAATATCACAGAAATGGCAATTGAGTTTCACACTAAATAGTTACGAAAAGAGACATCAATCGTTTTTTTAAACCATAATCATCATTTCACATCCGCTCCTTAGTTGGAGCATATGGTGTTCACATAGTGCCTCCAGGCATCTCTGTTGGCTGCCAGCTTCTGTGCGTTCTCCCAAGTCAGATTTACTTCCCTTAGTTTCAACATAAACTGCTGTCCAGGGCGTCCAGAGCCTGATGCCTTATAAAGTAAGCGAGCGCGGTTAAAGCTACAACGAGGCATCCGCAGTATTTTCCCCAGCAATCGACAGTTGTCACCGAAGTTTGCTGCGTCCGTTCTCATATTACTTCGTTCCTTACAATATCAAACCACCGTTCACCCAAGATTCTTCTGAGACACTTTTTCCCAAAAAAAAATCTGTATTGGGCTTTAGTGAGGTGCCTCGATTCGCATCAGTAGAAGAAAATAGGTATTATGCAGGCGTTATATGGGTGGCATTTAATTTTCCCTGAGTAAATATCCGATCTCCATACAGTCTTCATACTGTTAAATGTGGTGCCAGCTATTATAAGCTCCAATTTTTGTAACTATAATTCCTAGGTCTTTGGAACTTTCAACCCTTTAGATGATTTGGTTTAACAGAGTCAGAAGGTTTTAAGCAATAAAACATGAAGTGTTACACAGCACATGGGTTTTTGCATTAATGATTTTAAAAATCATTCATGCGGAGTAAGCATAATTGAACATTTTTCGAATACGTATTACTCAGCGTGAAAATGTACAAAGATATTTTTTAAAAATTAAAGATAATAAATATTCAGTAATTCATTTAGAAAATAGTTCACAGAAAAAATAAAAAAACTAGTTATTGTTTTCTAATTTCAAAAGATTTTTAAAAAATGTTTTTAAATGTGAGAATCATAAAGTAAAAGTAATTTAGTCCACTTAAATACGTGATGTAGTTAATTTTGCCAGCAATGTTCTTGAATTATAGTCTCATTAACTCCTTGTTTTGTGTGGCAGGGAAATTGAATAGAATTTATAAGATGACATTAAGATTTCATTCAACCATAGAGAGATATGTGGAGGGCTAATTTATTTGAGTTTCGTAATTAAAACATTGGCATTATTATATATTATTCCACGTTTTAATTAATCGTACGTAAGTACAATAAGATTTTTTAAACTTGAATTTTCAAATATAAATTTTCTACATTATTTATTTACTCATTTATTTATTTACATACATAAATTTATTATACATTATTTGAGATACATTATTTGCGGGAACAAAAATACAATTATATGTGTTACTTATTTGTTAAAATGAATAAAACTTTTTTTTTAAAAATATGTAAGTCCCAACTCCATGGGACTAAAAGTCCTGTGTTGAGATGGGACGAACAATTAGTTGACACAGACACAAAAGTATATCACCACAAATACAAATAGGATCAGAAACATAAAAAAATAATTTAAAAAAAAACATGTATATGGCACATCAATATGGTAAACAGTATACTCAAACATTCGAAAATTATCAAGGGGTTTCCTACTCAAATCCCTTCCACCAAGTTCTAGAAAATCTAGTTTTAACGCATTTCATTTACATTCATCATTTTATGTTCGTCTTAATAAACCAACGGAGTGTCTATTTCAAACACATTTTGTATCGAAAAAGTTCAAATAAACTTGCATAGAATTAAAAATTAATTAATATTTTAAAAGCAAGTAAATAAATAGGTATAATGGACAAATATTATGGGATCCAGGTTGATTATAGGTATAAGTTTTTTTTTACTGGATTAATTCGCTAAGCTTCTATTTAGAGGCTTGTCAGCAGATAGAAAAGATGGGATATAGAAGGAGATTATAAAAAATACACTAGTTGAATATTATCATATGTTTTTTAACTGATCAGTAAAGTTATTTAATTTACAACCAAATTAATTCAGATCATGATTTTCAAGTCTGATTATTCTGGAAAACGGAGACTGGAAACCATAATTGATAAATTATGAATCGAGTTGTGGTTCCGTGGCTAGTGTCTCGGACTCACGGATCAAAAGTCCGTGGTTTGAATCCTTATTTGATTCCCATTTTTCAATAGTGAGTTATTGACAACTCGTTGCAAATGCCCCTCGAAATGAAATATTAGGGTAAATCATGAGTCTCAATAGTCACCATGTCCTTATCCGTACAATTTGAAGAGTATTAAGATATTTTTTGTTACATTAAAAACAAAGTAATCAGCCTTAAGCTTTGTGCTTGGGGTGCAGGCCAGGGAGAGTATAATATTGCAGATTAACACTCAAATAAATAAAATAAAAAAGCCAAAAAGCTTGATTTTATTCTGTCCATGCGCTTTGTAGCTACAAGACGTGCCGTAATCTCCCGTCTGTTTTAAAATTATATGATAATTGGAAACGAGAAACTAGAATCCCAACCGTCCATAATAATACTAAATAAATAATCGGAAAAATCTGTCCGATTGATTGAGGCCCGAAAGGCCGAATTTCTTAACATGTATTTAATTTTTTTTGCTTATCTCGAGGCCCACTAACCAGAAACCTAAGTCCCGGGTTTGATTTATAGCTGGGTCATATAGAAATCTGTATCTTCAAAGATAAACCACGAGAGTCACATTGAACAAAATGTTGAGGAAAAAAGATTTTTTGGCTGTGTGATTCCCAAACATCATAACTGTTCAATTCATACATCGTGGTTATACAAGTAAAAGTGACTATTCGCAAAAATGACGAAATTGAGATTATTGATTTTTTTACATCGTATTAGCATAATGCTTGACTAGTAAAAATGCCAAGTCGATCTGACCTCTAAAAAGAATTTAATTTGTAAAATATGTGACTATTTGATGGAAGCTCACAGATTTTTGACAAGTAAAACAGACCAACACACATGGTCACTTTTATTAGTAAATTTAAGATCCAAAGAATTGACCAACAGTTAGTCAATTTTACTTGTAGGTGATGTCACCGGTGAAGAGTAAGTTAGAGTAAGTAGTTAGTAGTTAGTAAGTTAGTATACGTTTTGTATTTGACAGATACGGTTTTTTTTATGAAAAAATCATTAATAAAATTTATTCTTTTGATTATTACGTAACACTTCTTAATTATTTGTTTATTTTGTATTTCTGTGTTTATTTAACCTTAATTAATATAAAAAAAAGGATTATTGAAATAACAAATCCTAAAAACATAATTTAAAGTTATGCAATAAAATAAAATAAAATACTACCTTAATGAACGAAACAAAAATGATTATCTGCCAAATTTCATGACAAATTTTACAGGTAAAATTGAGAAAGTATTTCAATTAATTTTTTTATATAAAAGTGATAATGTTTTTTTAATATGTTTTTACTTATCGTTACAGTTTGAAGTATCGTATATATAATGTAAAATTACCAAACACCTACTTGAAAAATTTGATCTTTGAGAAGCAATTGAACTCTGGAAAAAATGGCTCCCCTGAACATTATTGATTTTGTCACTTGGTCAATTTCTCTTGTTTGCCCACGATATTATAATATAATTTCAACCCGTAAAGAGCTTTCAATGAAAAATATAATACAAAAATTATTGTAATGGTCCATATTAAAATAGTGTACTGGGACTACAGATTTTTTGCATTAAAACATAGTGGACTTATGTTTTTATTTTAACTCAAAAGGGCATTTTACGACAAAGGTGAATTTCGTTGTATTATTCACAATGCTACAAAACTATGATAAATAATAAGGAGTATGATAAACTTACTAATCATTAACAATTTTCTATGTTTTCGATGTATTTTTTAAAATGTATGAAATTAAATGATGATGGTGTTATTAAAACAGAATCGCTGTAAGCGCCAGTTTACTTTTTGTTTCAATTAAAGGGTGGCAGTGAGATGAATTTTCCCCGGTGCGAGATGTAATAAGGAAATGAAAAAAATGACGTAATGCTGATGGAATATCTTCATTTCACCACTCAGATGAGACGGAAACATTCCCACCTTTCTGTCATTAATCATCAGAGTGTCGTTCGCCAACATGGCGGCCTGGTAATACCGAAAAAATGCTGTATTCTGCTATGACTTTCTTCGTAAAAAAATATAATTAAAATAATCATAATGAATAAACTGGAACCTCATTTTACGGTTTTTTTCAATACGGTTTCGAAATAACAGGGTCCAAAAATTAAATTGAAAAAAAAAATTTAACATTATTTGAGTAATGCGTAATTGTATCTTAACTTATATTTCTGGAGTTTTGCAAACGCTTATATTAAAATTTCTCAGTTATTTACAATATTTTCGACAACAACAAACCATCACTTGTTTATGATTGAATTCCAAAACATAAAATAATTCATTTTCAAATAAAGAATTCTTTTTGCAAATGTCAAACTCGGCTCTTCTCACCAACAGGGGTGCACTTTATTCATGAATGTGATTTTCAAAAATGTACTGAATGTCAGTTATTATTATTTTAGTGTTACCAGAAATCCAGTAAAAATAATAAAATAGGAAGAAATTATAAGGAATGTAAAGAAAAAATCTGATTGGGATCTATAAAAGCGAATGTTGTTTGTAAACATTCAAAAACAAACTTTGTTTAAAACACCGAAAAACAACATCGTTCCATTTTTTTTAATATGAAAAAAAGATTTTGGCTCTTCACTTTTTTTTTACAGATTCGATTGAAATTTTGATTATCTACGAACACGTGCAGTGCAAAGATAAACATGTTTCTAAAAATTGCACGTAAATTGGTTCAACTGTTAAAGAGGAGTTCAGTGACATAATATGTACTGAAGAATTATATATACATAAATATAAAGTAACTGCGAATTATAGTTTGATGTAAATTTATAATATCACTACTTCATCCAAACAAAAAATCGCTACTTCATTCATGTAAAAAATCACTGCCTCATCCATGCAAAAAATCACTACCTAATCCATGCATAATTTTACACTTCCTTATTCCGGCATTTCAATTAATTTAAAGTTTTTAGTAATGGCGTATTTCGCCCTTGCGATTTTCCGGGGTAATACTGGGGAAAGCAAATAAATGGAGGATAAATGATGCTGCAAGCGACCGGTGGGGATAATTGAATTTACCTGCAAGAAGCGGGGATTGAAGAGTAAACGGGGTTGAGCAAATTCTGCCGGGTTACTTTGCCCCAAACATACACAAGTATTATACGGAGACCCGGAAATTGAAGGAAGTTGTATTCTATAAGAATGGCGAAATTAAATAATAAGCTATCAAAAGGATTTGTAGAATCGGAAATAAACATTCAAGTTATATCATTGTTTGTATTATTTATTATACCATATCAGAAAAAATGTGTACAAGACACTAATTTAAGAACCCTCCTTGTCAGGATAACACAACAAGAAAATATTACGTACTACAAATGTCGATAAAAATATGTGAAATGGATTTAGAAAAATTAATTGTATTTTTGTAATCAATATAATTTATCTGTATAATTTTAAGGTTATTTTTTTAAATATAAATCTTGTAAAATTTTAATTTTATTTTTTATAAATCTTGTTTTAAATATTCATGTTTTTGAAAAAAAAAATACTAAGCCAAATATGTTAATATTATAAATATTTGTAAAAGGCAGATTTTGCCGTTTATTTTAGTAAAAAAAAATAAGATAAAATAAATATGGATACTGTGAAATGTTTGCAAACATATTCTCCGGAATATCTAATGGGACTATGCCTTCCGGATAAACTAGCTGACAGGCGTCTTGTGCTTAGATCAGCCCCGTCTACGGCGAGAGAAAAAGTTATTATACCTCTACGCAAACAGCGCACTGAATTCAGTGAACGCGCATTTCCGGTCGAAGGTCCTATGGCATGATTTGGATTTGAGAAATATATATATTTTTTTCATTAAACATTATTCATTTTGCTTTCACCCGCCTCTATTATCCATTGTTAATAATCTTTTTAACTATTTTATATAAATATTTTGTGTACCTTTTGTTGTTGATCACCGAGCTCCAATATAAATCCCGGTCTTTTGTAAATTAGCCGATAATTTAGCGAAACGAAGTGCTTTATAAAAGTATGCGGAAATCTTAATTCTTTCCCCTCTGCGTACTAATGCCAGAGCTAAAGGGCTAACATTTAGCTTAACTCGGGGTAAAATTAGCTAAACTAAAGAGCTTTATAAAGTGCATTATTTACAAGATGTTAAATAATTTCATTTCTCATCATATTAAAACTATGCATAAACTAGACCGTAATTATTTTTAAATGCTCCCCACAAAATCATTTGTTATTTCTATTCATTTTGTGGTACGGTTTACAGTCAGTAGAACATTTGATTGTCATGCACGAAGTCCCGGGTTCATTATATTTCCTAGAATGTTACAATCGTCGAGGGCCGACTTAAGATTTTAGTTTATCTGATCATGCCACATCTTCCTTGGTCGTCCTCGTCTTACGT
Organism: Micrasema longulum; assembly: GCF_059751315.1. Classification (NCBI taxonomy): domain Eukaryota; kingdom Metazoa; phylum Arthropoda; class Insecta; order Trichoptera; family Brachycentridae; genus Micrasema; species Micrasema longulum. The sequence goes on from NW_028279795.1 coordinate 67,194, forward strand.
TACCGTTTATTTTCGCCATATATACTTGTTTTATCATTCTTTTGTCGTCCATTCGTTCTACGTGACCAAACCATCTCAGAGACTCTTTCCTAATCTTATCGATTATACTTGTCTCAGATTTACACTCTTGCCTGATTTCATCATTTGTAACCCTACCATGCGATTATATTTTTTCACAGAGTATCGAACATCTGTTATTTCAGTGCCCATTTTTCAGTTTGCAACGCCATAATCTTGAAGCTGAATCCAGGAAAGATGGAATATCCTTAACAGATATCCACACTGAAGTTAAAAGTAGTTATCACGCGCCATTGTTCTTGAACTTTGCAACAATGGTGATTGGACTCATAAAGGTAATAAACCAAAATCAGTAATCGAACATCCCATTTCCAAGACAAACAAAAACGATTTTTCCGAGTACCTAAGCCTTGTACATGACACGTTAGGCTACTAAATACAGGGGTCCAATTATATATAAAAAAATAAATTAAAAAAACGCTGTCATACATTGATTTCCGACACATTCGTCTAAGTAATTCAACCGCGTTTCCATATTTCACTTCCATATATAAGTGTAATTAATAAACCTTATTGTAGATAACATTCAAATAACAATATAGTAGAAATTTAAATGTAATTCTTTGAATTCATAAGACCGGTATACATTTTATTTATTTTTCAGTATGAATTAACACAATGTACGCCTGCTTCCGCCGGATAAGGTGAGGTAAATCTTTTCACAATATTTATTGAGTGTAGATGTAACATTCTGCAGGAAACGACCTTATGCCGTATAATATTTTATTGATAAAATCAATGATTGGTTGAGAGGTGAGTCTGCAGAACGCTAAATAATAATAACACTGGCAAACAATTTAGAGGTAACATTTCAAGGAATTGAAAAATCTTATAAATATTTATTTATTTACATACATAAGTTTATTGTACAATATTTGAGACAATAAGTTCCAACTCCATGGGACTCAAAGTCCTGTGTTGAGATGGGACGAGCAATTATATGACACAGACACATCACCACAAATATAGGATTATATACATAAAAAATATTTAAAAAAAACATATATATGGCACATCAATATGGTAAACAGTAAACTCAAACATTCGGAAAATCATCAAGGAATTTCCTACTCAAATTCCTCCAACTAAGGAAAATCCAGTCCTTAACTCCTTTCTTGAAAATATTTTTTGTCCTTGAGAACTTAATACGTTCTTCCAAAATATTGAACACTCTCGGTACGACAAATGAGAGATGTCTTTGAGCAAAAATCATACGGGTTTTGGGTTCGACATAATTCATGCTCTGGGAAAACTTCGTACGGACATTTTGCTGAGACCTCTTCTTACTGTTTGACCAGAAGTGTGTAAGTGCTTCTTTTAGGTACAGTTGTCTCATATCCAGCACCTTCGTGTATTGGAACCAAAATCAACTCAAACAACCAATATTTGTTTATTTATTTTACATAAAACTTTTTATTATTTTAATATTATGTTCTAGTACATAATAAATAAATAAAATATAATTAAAAACACTGTATGGATATAAACATAAAATATAAATAGCAGACAAGCAACAATAATTCCGAGTTCAAATCGTGGGTTTATAGGAAAATCGGTTAACTACGTTTTTGGCATATTTGAGCTACAAATACCTTTAACTTCAAATTTGTATCCTCTATTTACAGGTATAATACGTTAAATAATATTACCACCATGAACTGAGTTTTAGACCATTGAAGAGCGAGTGAAAATGTATATAGAGCACTTCTTCTTAAATATTTACAAAGAATATCACTTAAATGATTTTTAAGTGATTATTTTTCAGATGAAGTTTATGTTTTAATGAATGAATATACAAGGAAAAACGGTTCAGTGTCTTTTTTCGGTTTTTGTTACCAAAACAATATCACATCCAAAGTTTTTATTACAAGTACAAAATGCTACCATGTGAGTTTAGCTAGTTTTCATTGAAGTTAAAATTTCAGCATTAATAAAACCTTACTACAGCAATGCTAAAATTATGCATAACAAGAGTCATTCCCGAAGAGTTCCATCACTGGTAAAAGAGTCTTTCCACTTCCGCTAATGTGATAGATTCTTTATATGAAGATGAAGACGGTGTTGAATATTGTACAACTCAAATTCAGTTAGACAATTTCGCTGACTAACTCAACCAGCACAAACTTATCTACAGGGAAAATCAGTTAAATGCGGATTTTATTTTTCTTATCTAACTCAATTATTTTTTTTCTCAAAACTCTGCTTCTTTATATTTCATATAAATTCTGTAATGTATAAAAATATGTTTCATAAATAATAAATGATAAGTATTAAAAAAAAAAAAAAAACTTAATTTTTAATGAACAACCAAACTTTAAAATTCAATTTACGCAAAACTGGCTTTTTGCAGTTGACCTGTTTTCCTTGTATACGCACGAAATATACGACGGTTTTGGTAGGGTGACCATTTCAAGACAGTTCTCAGGACCCAAATCCAGAAGCCATTTTTTAACGAATAATTTGAATTTCTGTTTCTTTGTTTTAAATTTTAAATTAAGAGGTAGTGTATCGTTAATTTTGGGAGCAAGGTACATGTGACTCCTTTGACCAAACGATGTTGTTATTTTAGGTGGCACGAATAGTTGTTTTATTACTAACCACGCGATATACGTAGCTTTATTTTACAATATTTAAATACAATACCTTTAAAAAAGTTTATTAACAAATACCACAATGACATTCAGCAGTGACTGTTAACACTGGGCACGGCTGATTCCTTTTTAAATTAATCAAAACGGCTACTGCAAACGCCACATGTCCTATGTGATACATAATTATGTCAACGGTATTCTACCAAAGAAACACTAATAAATCCTCGAAATACTAGTTTCATAATAGAAAATCTTCAAATAATATTTGTAATTTGCAAGCTAGTTTTAGTACTAAAATAGCTAAATTGGGTCAAAGATGTAAAATAAAGTGTACTTTTTTGCATGGAAAAATAAGCTGAGGTAACCAGCTAATTTCACCGTTCACTGAGAACGGGCTGAGTGCTGAGCGCACTTCATAGATATTTTTTTGTAGGAAGATAAAAACGGTGTTGATTTATAATAAATAACAATTATTTTAGATATTTTCCAATAATTTTTTTTTCTATAAAATATTATTATCGAAAGTAAAATATGTATTTATAAATACGCCCGATGGGCATTTTTAAGAACATAGTTATGCAAAGAAAATTATTATAACGAAAAGTAGAAAGACACAATTGTATATAGTAGACTCTGTGGGAGTGGAAGCGGGAGAGGTGTTTATAATTTAACTTGATTCAATGATCGTTTGAAAGAAACCAACTTGTTAAGAAGAGAAATCGGATTGGTATGTTTATTGGCAGACCTAAGAATTCTAGGCATAGAGGAATGAAAACCGTAGTTAGTCTATGATTGTCTATATGAAAGAGTTAGTTTTGTCTGAGGTTTCAAGTTGAGATATTTAATTTTATTGAGCTTAGTAGATTCGGCGTATCAAAAAGTGAGTTGAGAATTTCAAATTGGACAAGAAAGTCGGATTTATTTCGACGATCTTGAAGAGAAGATATATTTAATCTAGTTTCTAACTCATTATACGCATATTGGTCTCTAGATAAGCCCAACCTCCAGCCTATCTTTCTCAAAAATCGATGTTGAACTGATCCAACATTCTTGTATATAATGGTAAGCTGTGCGTTATCTCTTATTTTGACGATTCGCACGTGAATTGGGGTTCTGATGCTGACCCTTATGCATGCTAGCAAAGTATGGAAATGGAAAAACGAGGATGAAAGTAAGCTGCATTCTGTCGAAACGCGATCTCTTAGACGAATGTATTGTAAAACTATGCACGATGGGTGTACATTAATTGAAGCTGATATGAGTATTAACTATAAATTCAAGAAAGGAGTTCTGTGTTGGTTTGGACATGTGGAGCGAATGAACAGTAAACGAAAGGCCAAAACCAAGAAGGGCGTAAGATGACCAAATTCAATAAATACTTGAAGATGGACATGTCAAATGTCTGGGGGTATTTTCCATTACGCCTGGACATAGGAATGTAATACGACCTTCGGGCGTATCCACAAAAATAAATGAATAAATAAAGTGTTGATCGAGTTATAATCCAATTTCATGTAATTTTGAGCGATTGCTTCTATGATTTGAGACCGGAAATGAAGAAATCAATCCGGCTTCTTAAAATGAACACAGAGATTTATTACGTCAAATATTTGATATGGTTATCAGCATTGCTTTTGTAATTTTTCTGTCCATCAATCAATCAATCTCCCTAAAAGATTAGATATAATATCTACTCATATTCTGTGTCCAGGCATATAAAGAATATGCGTACATTCGAGGCGATGGCTGATAAGGTAAAAATCCTGAATAAGGAAATCGAGTAGAGATAAGTCCGCTTAAAGTTAAGTGGTTGACGTGTTCACCTAACATTTTTGAGATTCTGAGTTCGATTTCTGGCAGGACGGATAAAAAATATTGATTTTGAAGGAATTTAAAACTGCTTTATTCCATTTTTCCTGGAATGGCACCTGAAGCGAAAGACTGATTACCGTACTTTCATGTAACAGAGGATTAAACTGCCATGCATTTGGTTTACCAATGCAGTGTCTTATGCATCACTTGGTTATGAAAAGATAATAATGATATTCTCAAATCAATTATATTATTGTAATTTGTTATGCTGTTTCTATACTTACCAAGTATTTGTTAAGGAGAAAGTATCTCAATCATGATAAAACAAATGTAAAAAAAATATATATTATATGAAACATTAACTCTGTGGTTCATCGGCCTCGTGGTGTAATGGTAAGCGCGTTTGCCTAGCGTTCAAGAGGTCTAACAAAAATGATCAAGATACGCTGCCCTATGCACAGTGCCCTATGCACCATAAGGTGCGAAAAGGGCATGATGTTAATGATGAACTTTGAGGTTTTTCATTACAATAAACAAAGAACAATATTCTCTTAAGTCCACTCCTGTCTAGTTTAAAATCTAGTATCCATCTCACTTCATACTTATCATCTTTTTTTTTACACGAACAACATGACAAATTGAATAAAAGTAAAAGTCTTTAATTATTAACTCCATGTGTTTCGATATAATATTTAGTAATCAGAGTTAAAAGAAAATAGGAAATATTAATTAGTTAACTATAAAAATTACAACAGGGATGGAAAATACCTTAAATAAGGGAATATGGATGTCAAGGCTTATGACCTGTCGTTGGAATCAACAAATGGAACAATAGAAGAAATATGGATTTTCAAGCAGGCAAAATGGTGAATGTTACACAGTGTGTAAAGTGGCCACTTAAACCAGCCAATGACAGGTCATAAGCCCTGTAGATGCCTAGACTGCTTTATTACATTCTCGTAAATGTTCTTAGTCAACGCCTGGAAATGTTATTTTTTCAATTTCTATAAATGTTATATCTTTCTTTTTCATGGACCAGGTGGATTTATCAACAATATTTTGAGTTTGTCCAAATTCTTGAAGATAAGGACTGGATTCAACTCCCTAGGGAGCTGTTTGTATTAATACATTACAACAGAGATGAAGAACATTTAAGAGAAGGTAATATAGAAGTCAAGGCATCTACAGGGTTTATGACTTGTCAATGTTTTAAGAGTTAAATCTTTTTCATCCTAAAGGTGCGGTATGTTCCCAATCGTGTCACCAGAAGTCAAATTCTGCGATTAATTAAATCTTTTAAGAGCAACTTTTGTTTTATGCCCTAATGTCCAGAACGTGTAGATTAGTCGATTCGTCACACAACTTGGAATTCTAAGGGACAGATCTCCTGGCTTTTTGTAGATCTCTTTCCCATTAACACTGTGAGGAATGAAGATAGATTTGCATGAGTTAGATCTAAGTCTTCATGTTAATCGTGTTTTTAATATGTACTATTATTTTTTGCCCTTGTTTGTCGTTGCTAAATAGTTTAATGTTATTTTAATTCAGTTGTTTGGACATGTTTTTCTTCATAAAACTGTTGTAATTAACTTAGACTAAATATGAGGTTATTAGAAATGTTTCGGATTCATTTTCTTTTATTCAAGTGTCAAGCCATTCCTTCCTTTGATTCCGGTGGTCCTTGTTTTGAATCCCAATGTACCTACTCCTCCCTGACGGCGAGTCAAGAAAGCAACGCGTGACAACACAACAAAAAACCGTACCGCGAACAACAACGAAAACCGTACCGCGAGCGTGACAGTGATTTCGAATCACCAACATACAAGAAAACGTGCAAAGTGACCAGTGCAAACGATAACGGTGTCTTTCTGGACCAGTGCCATAGGGGGGAAATCGTAAGTACTTACTCCTTTCCTTAATTTCAGTATTGACCCTCAAAACCATAACGTCAATTAGTTTACTTAAAATAAAACGTTCCCTGTTTTCTTCGAACACGCGTATCGCGAGAGGGCAGGCCTTGTTTACAGTCCCGAGGTCAAAGGTATCGAGCATCCAACAAGAAGCAATCTTAGAAACTTTCTTTGAAAGAGTTACGGAGATGTTTGCCAAAAACTTTGAAAAAAGAATTGTGAGATTTCGCATTTTTTATTTTATTTTATTTTATTAACATAAACGGTAAATCTGCCTTTTACAAACATTTATAACACTTAATATTTCGCTTAGTTTAAAAAAAAATAATTTAAAACATAAATTTTCTTACACCCAAAAAAAAAAAAATCTAAAAATTATACAAGATTTATATTTAAAAAATTAACCTAAAAATTATACAGCATATTCAGTAGAAAGTTTAAATAATAAAACATTCTACAGTAATACAACAAGAAAATCATAATCACTGTTTCATACAGCTGGGCAAAGTGAACAAAAAACTGTGAATATTATGAAATGCATGAATAAATTAATATAATTACCATTCACCATCTTTTAAAAAGTTTAAAAGGCTTGTTCTATAGGAACAATACCCTACACTAAATATATCAGATACGTGGGAGTAACTATTGCCGAGTTCATGAAATCTATTTAATACGGCATTACAAGTGTACACTGTCCGTGAATTGTTGCTACAAAACAGTGGCACCTGTCACTATTATGCTTCACTAACTCAATGGAGAGTGCTAAGATTGCGATGTCAAGTAGTATATTTGAAATCTGTTTTTGCAAGATTAAGAGACGGTTTTGAATTACGCTATTATAAAAGTAGATAATTTTTAAGCCTAGTTTATTTTGGCTTTAATAACTAATTATCCGTTTTTAGTGGAGATTTCAAAGTTTGCTTCTAATACCCTCATATACAAGGTGTTCATTAAACCCCGTCACATCCGAAACCACGATGATCAGTATGAGCAAGAAGACATATTGGCACATAAAAAAATTTTTTTAGAACGAATAAAATTTAAAAAAATAAAATATTAAAAAAAGCAAATGGTTTCTTACTTTTGCAGGGTAGAAACGAGGAGGGTGATGGGGTAGTCTGATACTGCGCCGCGCTTCTCTCACTTCTGCCCTTCAGAAGTAAGCAACCATTTGTTTTTTTTTTAAATATTTTACTTTTTTAAATTTCTTTGTCCTAAATTTTTTTCAAATATGCCAATATGTCTTCTTGCCCATACTGATCATTGTGGTTTCGTATGTGACAGGGTTTAAAGAACACCCTGTATAATATAAAATATAAATATATCCAAATACTTTTGAGGCCATTTTCATCGAGTCAAAAATAACAACAACAACAACAACAAACCATCACGCCGTTTCCCCGTAGGGGTAGGCAGAGAGGATAGAACGCCATAACACTCTATCTTGGCATACAGACCTCGCTTCCTCTACATTCATACATCTTCTTATGCACGCACGCCGATTATTCCTACTTTTGACATGTCCATCTTCAAGTGTTTGATGGACTTGATCGTGCCATGTCTTTCTCGGTCTTCCTCGTTTTCGGCATCCATCAACATTTGCATCGTAGATCCTTTTAGTCGTTCTTTCGCTGTCCATTCGCTCTACATGTCCAAACCAACGCAGCACCCCTTTCTTAATTCTGTCAATAGTGCATGTCTCAGCCTTACACACTTCACGGATCTCGACATTTGTGCACCTATCATACATCGTTTTACCACACATTCGCCTGAGGGATCGCATTTCGACAGCATTCAACCTACTTTCATCATTATTTTTCCAATTCCATACTTCGCTCCCATACATTAGAGTTGGAACTAGAACTCCGTTGTGAACTGCTAGTTTAGCCTCCTGCGATAAACATTTGTTTGCCAAAGTAGATTTTAGTGCACCGTTCACCCTGTTCCCGGCACTCACCCTCCTTTCAATATCTTTATCAGTCAGAGTCAAAAATAAGTAAGATAAAATTTGCGATAGAGAGGTGTTTGAACCTCTGACCCTTGATTTGTAATTACCACTGAACCACATCCAAGATCCTTCAAATTAACAGTCATCCGTATTTCCTTCTCGCCTCTTATCGTCTTTTATCATCTTTGCAACTGACGGTGAATTATTTTTAACGGCAGGATTTACCCGTCAGAGGATATGAAATTTTTCATTTTTATATCTCGCACAATCTTTCTATTATTTCAAGAAGATGACGGTGGCACGAGACTCGCCATTTGCAATCCTTTCAATTATGCTTATCTACCAGAGAGATGGCAGATAATTGCGTTCGCAAAAAATGGCACTTAATTTAAAAGAGGAAAGTTGAATTACGTAGTGTACTTTTTACAATCTGAATTATATTGCTCAGGAAACTTTTGTAAATGCGACGAACGATAAATGGGATTTTCGGTTTGGAGGGGTTCATATTTTTCTTTCAATACTTTGACGTGTAACTTTGAAGAAAATGTTAATTTTTTTCATTTTATTTATATGGCTTATTTTATTTGAAAAACCAACACTACTACATATAAAAATTAAATATAAGAAACATATGGGCTCACAACTAACAGGTCACCAGAAATTGCGCAAAGTAAATAATAAAATTACAAATTATTTCGGAGAGCGAACATTAAATTGCGTTGTTCCAAGATTGTTCAATGATCTCCCTCAAACCATTATTAACATGAAAAATCTTCAAATGAAAATAAAAGGACTGAAGAAATATCTTCTAGATACTTTATAGTGCCTGTTTATAAATAAATCTGTAATATATAAATAAAATAAATGTAATATAAACCTGTCATAAAAAATAAAAAAATGTGTCCCACCGAAAAGTCTTTACACTTAGTGGGTAACAAATTATTCTATGTATTTTTTAATTATTAAATAAACGCTGCTCTGCAGCACTGAAACTTAAAAACATAACACATACATATATACACGGTTGTTGTCGGCCTTGTGGTGTAGTGTTCAGCGTATTTGCCTACCATACTCGGGTTCGATTCCCGACATGGTGGACATGTAATATTCATTTAAAAGGGTACCTAAAGCGTAAGACTGATCATCTTACCTTTGTATACCAAACATTATCTACATGACTTATGACACCAAAGCAATTATACGCTAAAACGATACTCACTTACAGATTCAAAATCTACTCTTACTCAAATGAAAGACATATCCCCTGAAATACTCACATACAAATATTATTATCACTAGATCCTCAACATAAAGAAAATTTAAACAAATTCAAACTAAAACCGCTTTCGGACAAAGGGATTTTGAGCATTATTCAATAAAAATCTATAACCTACTTCCACTATCTATTAAAACAATAAGTAAGGAGAAAATGTTCAAAAAGGCTATAAAAAATGGATAGTGGGGTTAGGTAGAAGTAAAATGGATTGTCTCATTCACCCAAACCAATATTGAATCAACTGCTCCACAAGTATATGGCTTATGTTAGGTTATTGTTCTTTCATTGAGCGTTTTGTAATATAAATAATATAGATACACATAAATTAATTATGAACATACTCGTAAATACATGTTTTTTTCTACAAAAAAAATATTTACCCTGAAGATGGCTCCCACAATGGTAGCCATAACGTCGGAACGAATCCAATTTACAAGGAGTCACTCAAAAAAGATACATATTGATACAAATATTGACATATGTAATAACTGCGAAAAAATGAGGTCTGAAAAGTGCATAAAATACTTGGGAGTAATTATTGACTGTAAACTTAAATGGACTAATAATCTTGAAATAATTGTTAATAAACTGAGATATTTAACCTATGTGTTCAAACGGTTAAGTATTTACGCCCAGCTATATACTATTAAAATGGTTTATTATACACTTGTACAGTCATCGCTTTTCTAATGAATAATTGGATATGGGGGAGCTTATAACAACCATTAGAAACTGTTCAAAATTTTATCTTAAAAATACACAAAAATCGCATTTTTCCCTCTTTCCAATTATGGTTTTTAATGTTTAAAATATATAATAATGAACCAAAATGTATTTACAAGTAATTCAAATAGATCAAGTCAAAGAAGGAATCGTGTGTTAGAAATACCACAGAGACATGCATATTTTATAGGCCTAAAAGTTTTTAATAATTTTTTTACTGATAATATTTCATTGATCCCAAACATTTCAAATTTTCTTTCTTTTTAAAAAACACGCACTATCCTGGATTCAAACATTTTTCTATGATATATTTTGTTGCCCTTTAATAATAAGGAGTATGTTTTTGTTTTTTCTTAATATTTTTTATTTCCATTTTTAATTACTACGAAATAAAGAAATACCTTATGTTCTTTTACAGATTTTTTTTTTCTCATTTATATTACACAAAAATATTATAACTGTTCATTATTTATTATAGGAGCAAAAAATCATAAACATTTATTGTAAACCCACGAACAGGCCATGCCTACATCTACCTAATGAGGCGGCCCGTCTCTTAGTGAACGCATTTGTGATATCACGAGTCGATTACTGCAATGGAATATACGTTGGCCTCCCTTAATATAAAATGGAACGATTGCAGTAGATTCAAAATGCAGCTGCTAGGCTGATCTTTGGTGTATCAAAGTACGATCATATTACACAGTTGCTTCAAAGTCTTCACTGGCTACGTTTTCCTGAAAGGTTTGAGTATAAGCTGTGTTGGTTAATGTATAAAACAATGCATAACACGGCTCCTCAATACCTTAAGGAACTCTGCATTCCGGATGAGTTGGCAGATAGGCACCTCACTCTCCGCTCAGCCTCCTGTTCTGCTGTAGGGAAGGTGGTACTACCCCAATTACGCAACCAGCGTTCCAAATTTGGTGATAGAGCTTTTGCAATAGCCTGACCTTTGGCGTGGAATGCCTTATCTTCAGAACTACAAAATTGTGCAACAGAATCGCTTTAAAAAAAAAACAATATTCTGTCAAGATTGATATCTAGCGCTTAAATAATTCGTCTATAAAGTTTAAAAACAATTTGGGCCCAGACAGTTTGAAAACAATTTTAAACACTGTATACCCCTTAAATCCAAGATTTAAGGTAAAATCTCCTAAAAATTGTTTTTTCTGAACGCGAAATACAACCGCTCTACGCTTTACATTTAAACTTAGCATGTTGAATTATGCATTGTCTGGCTGAACAAATAAAAACAATCCAAATATTATAGAAACCTCCAGCAAAATTCAACCAAATGTTGCAGCAAAATTTGCACTTTATACAATGCAAATTTCAGGGGTGGCTAAAAGTAAAAGAGTTAGGGTGAGCCTTTAATTAATTCCTTTAAATACCCGCGGTTTTATTTTAACGTAATTCGTGCAGTTACTTCACACGAAGCTAGAGAGGACGCGAACGGCGAAAAGACGAAGAAGTTCCAGAGTTATAAACCTTTATTATTATGCAACATAGTAAAAGTGCTACGAAAGGGTGCCCACTTTGAAAATAAAATTATTTTATCTAATTTCATCTTTTTACATTTTTTTTTAATATTTATTTTTTTCACAAAAAAAAATAACAATCAAATTGTCTTTTTGTTCCCGCAAAGCCGAGGCTTATCTGCGGGTTACATTAAATTTTATTTATTTTTTAATAAAAAAAGGTCAGTGCATAGTTTGATAATAGATAAAGAATATAATATATTTACGTGCACACTTAAGTTCCATTTGCTGTTTTTAATAAGTTTTCGACTATTTTTTAAACGTATTTAGGTTTTTATCATCACGATTTTCAACAGGTATTAAATTAAACAGTTTTGGTATTACACTCTCCATTTTTCATTTGGTCTCATTTCTTATTACTTCATCTCATTTCATCTTATTCCATATAATTTTATTTTATATAATTTCATCTGATTTTTAATTATTTCACATCATTCCAATTTCATTTTATTTCATTTCATTTATTTATTTTTTTTATCAAAAAAATAAATTATTTTACTAATTAAATATATTATCAGCAATACAGAAAATATAAACAGTGCGTAGATAAAAAAACTTTTGTGTCGCATGCCGCTGCGTATGACGTAAAAGAGATCCTAATATACAAGTGTTTCTCACACTCTTTTCGTCTCACTTTTGATTCTACAATTATATTAAGGACTGAGATAGAAAATTTCACGCAACACACGCGCGAACGCCAAAGTTGCCAGTACTACTGCCAGGTGCCAATCAGTAGCTCTCTAAATTTCATCGGGGGGGGTTCTTTCGTTTGCTGATAGCTGAAAATTTTTTCATGTTTTTATCCATTAGATTAAAAATATTATTACTTTGTACTAAGAGTAATTGAAGCAATTGTCTATAAATATTATATTTTTTAAATTCAAAATCTCTAATTTTTCGCATGTGTAATGACTACACAGCACCGTAACGAAGGGTAAGAATTATTTTTTTAGAGTAAGGCACTTAAGCGAATATAAACAAGGTAAATACCATAGACTCGAAGAATAGCATTCGATTATAATTTTTGTGCTAGCATTTTGAATTTCATTTATTACAATTGAAAGGGTTAATAGAATGAAACTTTTAATAAAAGGCTTTCTTTTTGTTGTTGTTTCAAAAAGCAAAACATATTTTTAGAGCAAAATTTATCGCCAAGTTTATGGAGTCGTTGAATAGGCGAGTGAATGTAGTAATGAGTTCTTGATTTGTTAATATAAAATACCGCTGCCTGTGTTTGTCACGTACGAGTATAAGGAACATTAATAGGTGAGAAATTTGGTAGTTGAAGGGCCTTCAAGCAGCCAATCCATTAAAAATATTACATTATGAATTTTATTTTAATATCTTCTTATATATTTTAAAATATCGGTATATTCGAAAATCTAAATGTAAAAAATTTAAAACAACTTTACGTAGAAGCTCTGTTACTATACGCACATAAGCATTATTTTCTACCTTTCGTTACAAATACAAAAGTTACTAGATCTCCACCCTGATGCTGCAAAAAAAAAAACATGAATACAACCTTCGGTCAAAGAGGATTAGCCTACTACTCGGTTAAAGTGTACAATCTACTTCCATTATCCATAAGGACAATAAGTAAGTACTCTTAATATAAAGTTGCTATTAAGAAAATGATAGTGGTGGTGGGTTGCGCACGGATCGATGAGTGGATCAAGCCAAATAGGTAAAATCTGTGTACTGTTTATGAAATTTGTTCTATAGGTCTGTATAAATTGGTTTTGTTTGTTATGATTATTTTAGTTTATATTGTTTATTATGTTAATGATAATTAGGTTGATTAGATTAATTACGTATTTTATTATTATTTATTTATTTATTTATTTATTTTATTAGGTAAACAAACAGTATGTACACATATATTGCCAATTTCGTTGTATATTAGAGTAAGAAACTCATGCACACACCAAAAAAATTGTTTACACTTGATACAATAATTTAAATTATGTTCAATATAATAAATGTAAAAGAAACAAATTAAAAAATATTTATATAATTAAATGTCTGCTTCTCTCAAAATTTCTATAATTTTTGACCTAAATTTACATACATTGTCACAAAAAATATCAGCCTCGGTAAATATATTGGTCGCATATTCTAGGTATTGTAGATTGTTTAAAATAGTTTGTTGACGCGTTTTCAGTGTAAAACAAAAGATTTTGTCTTGTCGGTCTAGATGGCACACGGAATGGAAATCTTTCTAGTAGGTTAGGAGAATCAATTTTATTATTTATTAATTTGAATAGAAATAACTGGTCCGACATTATTATGATAACTTTGTTAAATAACTAATTTCAGGCATGTTTCACATTTTGTAAAATGTTTCTCTCGGCACGGGACACCCCAGTGAGGGAACATTATTATGTATAAAAAATAGAATACAAACAATGTAAAAGTATAAATAAATAAATCTGTACGTGTAATATCACTTCACTCCTCCTAAACGGCTTAACCAATTTACGTGCAAAATGTTATGAAAAGTCTTTTTCCTTTTATACGGGAAGTTTTTTCACGACACAATCAGGCACATTTCTTTAGATTTATTTTGGTATCGATTATACTTATAATTACGAAAAAAATGTTTGTTCAAACAGCCAATAGCAGGCAAGCCAACGTTCGGGCAGAACAACGTCTGTCAGGTTCGCTAGTTATTTACATTTTATAAAGGGAATTTCATTTTCTTAACAGTTCGACTAGAGTCGAGATTCCTTTGAAAGTTCGCGGTGCAAAGTGATGAGACTTCAGTTTGCAAGAATAAAGTTCGTTAAGGGAGTCTAGGCTCTATTAGGGCGAGCGGTGAATAATGACACTCCTAACGCTAAAAAAACGAGATGGACGCCACATTTTATACAGAAAAAAATTACATGGGACCGGACATTTTGAACAACATGAATCGGAGAAAATAATCATTAAACGAAATTCGGAACCCCAATAATTGAGGGGCGGTTTTTTAATTGATGTATTTACTAATTATTAATGTAACGATTGTTATCAGTATAACTATAGATTACCATTACGTTATCACAAACCATGAAAAATTGCTTATAAAATTGTTCCAACGATATTTAATATTTTCAAAAGTTAAAATCAGTGTATATTGGTGTTAGCTTCTTAAAGCACGTGTTCTATCAGCACGTTTACAACCGGTTTACGTAGAAAAGTTGACAAGTGCTTAAGAGGGTTTTCTTTTAACTTTTTACAAACGACCACTAAGATGGCACTTTTAAGATGTGACATTAAAATCTTCGTAAAATTTGTCATTTTTAATAGTTGAAACAGCGTCAGCTCAGAAATTAATTCAGTAATTTGTTTATTGTGAGCGTTTAAAAAAAGCGATTTTCCAATTTAAAAAAATTCATAGATGTTTTTTTGTGTAAGTAAAGACTCACAACAACTGTGCGTAAAATCAGTTTTTTTTACTTTCGAGCAAAAAGCACCATAAAAAGACTGCTTTGCAGAATTTCCTCGTCACCGTGCTTCCGTCAGAGACGAAATTCGTCTAGGTTGACCAAATGGGTTTTTCTTCCAAAAACATCAACGCCATGCACAACACGATTGAATAAGATCGGCACGTGAGTTACCGTGAGATAGAAGCGTCCTCAAGCATATCTAAAACTGCGATTCATTATATTTTGCATGAACATCGGCAGTCAAAATGATCTGCGGTTCGGGTGTTCGAAATTAAACCAAATCCAACATAAGTCGTTGCTTCCCCAAAGCACGTACAAGAAAACGGTTTCTTATTTCTATGGTTGTTATTGACATTTTACAAACATTCTTTTACAAGATCGATAAACAATTGATGCTGAATAGTATAAACCTATTTGTTTACCAGAAATCATCGATAAAATCTTGAAAAAAAATTAAACACGTCGAATTATCTTTCACTTTGACAATGCCAATTATCACACAGCGCGTCTAACATTATTTGAGAAAAAAAACATAGAATCAATTAATATATTCGTTTCCGAATGTCAACCAAAAAATGCGTGGTCAGTGATTTTCATCACTTCAAGAAGTTATTAAATACTTTGATCACCTACTGAATACACATATAATTTACTATGTGCCCAGCCCATTTTTGTGAAATTTCATGTTTTGTTAAGCGTTTCTTAAAAGTGTCATAATTATAAAAATACTAAGTTTAATCAATTTAAACTTCTCATATTTGTTTGAAATTAATTAATAAGTAACTTTTGTGTGATAGTTTTGCCAACATTGGCCTTTATAGAGAGCCACATTGCAATGATCGCACATATACAGGGTCTCACCCCTTTTTTGTGCTTTGTATCCCGGAGCCTTGTAAACACGTGATTATAATAACCACGCGCTGTGTGCCAGTCCCGTGTTTTCACATAGTTTACAACAGCAAAAAAAGTACTAATAAAAGTCACTAGATGCCAATAAAATGCACTTTTTTAGACAGCTGGTAAACCACGTGAAAACACGAGACCGGGACACAGCGCGTGGTTATATAATCACGTGTTTACACGGCTTTGGGATGCAAAGTGTTAAAGCCCTCTCAACCCGTATTTTGAAGATACCATTTTTGAATAACTTTACTGTTTCGAGAATTAGTTCGTTCGAATGTATGCAAAAGTGTATAAAACATAAAGACAGATATTTTTAGAAGCGGTAAAACGATTTATTACAAAAAAGGTATAATATATATTATAAGGGGTTCAAACTGTCAGTAGGGTCGCAGTGAGTCACATCTTGCTGAAGGATGTGATTCTATCAAATGCTGCAAACGCCCAGTTGCATCCCACGGGCAACACTACTGACTAGTCCTACTCGTTAGCGTCCACGTCGCGAATCGTGGGCAATGGGATCACACTTATAATGGTGTGATCACAGCAGATAACGAGAGGACGAAAGGCGAGTTTCTGGCGACTCCAAACCAGAACCAATCAGTTCAGGGAAGGTTACCCTGACAAACAAAATCCACCAGAGAAGGCAACGGGAAACCATTTTAGTCATCTTTTCCCAGGAATCACTATGGCAAGTTCATTCGATAAGCAGTTGTCCTGGCTGTGGAATATAATAGTAGCGCAGGACCGAGATACTTTCGCTGTGGTGATCGCCAACGTCGGGGGGACCTGACAAGGCACCGCAAGAAGAAGAAAAATTTAATAGAGACGTATTGTTCGATAATATTTGAATATTAGCGCCACGCGTACAACTTCCGGGATCCACCGCTAGGGGCGACAATGGCGCTCTAGGCAAACCAATAATAATGCGCCAACTGACGCATGCGCGGAACTTAAAGGACAACAAAGGATCGAGTTGGGCGTCACATCCAAACATACATTACGATTTCGTATCGATTGATTGTGCATTTTTATAAATGAAGATTATTTAGTTGACAGTTTATATGTACAAATATTAACTTATTAGAGTTTTAAAATGAGTCATATCGGTTTCTCTTTGAATCATACTTGGCGAACCCTACTTTTTTCAATTAAACCTGACGATGCATTTTATTTTTCATTTCCTTTTCTTGGTTTATTAATCTTTTGCAACATTGTCTTTGAGGAAGCAGAATTCATCTTCGATTTATTCCGTTTGAAATGAGTATTAAAAACACCCCCGGGCATCTGATAATCGAAAAACGAACTTTATTTTCCGAGGGGGTTGGTAAAGAAGAGAAAAAGAGGGGAGAAAGCTAGTAAAGAGGAAACGCAGACGAGCGAGATGCAATTGATAGTAAATATTCAACCGAAGTAGGAAAAAGTAGGAAAAATCGTTGAAATATAATATTAGGAAGGTAAATTAAGCGAAACGACTGTCGGTAAAGCGTCAAATACAGAAGATGCGATGGATGGTCTGATTTTGATGAATTTTACCATGAAGAAGTTTAATTAAATTGATGTATGTAATGATTTTGATAAACTTATGAATATTATTAATCCACACTTTGTATATGGATTAATAATATGGTGGCAATGTAGTAAACAAATGCAAGAATCAATACAAAAAAGAAAAAGAACAATGAAAAAAGAACAAAAGCATAAAATAAATACAAGAGCACCAAGTAATTTAACCTGCAAACAACCTAAAAAAGAAACAGTTTTGTGTATACAGCAATAAATTTTTACAATTTACTTTCTAATGCCCTAAAAAATATACAAAACATATACGCACTTAAAAAACACCTAAATAAAACAGTTCTTACAGCCCGTGTGACGAGTGATATGTGATGTTATTTTATCGACTTTTTATCTAAACTATTGTGTTATCATATATAATATCCCCTTATACCAGCACTTTTGCTGTTTGAAATATTTCGTACAAATAAAATATGTAATGTATTACATGTAAATTTTAGAAACGTTGTATTTTATCAAAAATAAATCTAAATCTAAATCTAAGTTATCAATAAAACTTCTTGGTTTAGTTTTACTTTTTTATTATTTTGACCAACGAGTGTTTTCGCCTAAGTAGGCATCTTCGAGGCTATTCAAAATAATAAACAAGTAAAACTAAAACAAGAAGTTTCATTGATAACTTTATTTATAATCAATATTATGTATGTAAGTTTTAATAACATGAACAGCTACAGTTCGGTGAATTTCCTGTAAAGTATGCGAAATCAATAATAAATTTAGATAAGCATTTTACAACAGAGATGCCTAAAAAGCCTAGTGTAACGTTCACCATTCTGCGTATGTTTAATCACCGTATTTATTATATTATTCTGTTCGTTGATTTTCACGGTTAAAACCTTTAATAATACGTTGAGATTCATCTGACTGAATTATTTTACCTACAAACTTGACAACGCCTGAATAAATATTTCATTTTTATACTTCTGGGAACAGTTGGTTTAATAATGTTGATTTTTATAAAGTTGAAGAACTAGGTGTGATTTATGTGACTAAATTATTTTTATAAGAATTCAGTCCTTTAGTTTTTAATCGATCTGAAGTCACAAGGTTATTTTACCGGCAGGACATAGCAGAACCTGAAATATACACCTTCATCCATATTTTTTTATTTTATTTTATTTTATTTTGGAAAGCCAACAGATTACAATGTTTATTAATTACAGTGTAGGTTAAATTATATATTAAGATCCAATTACAGGCCTTCTCGTAAGCTAAAGGATAAATATTACCAATAAGAAGTTAAGAATAGATATTAAATTTAGATATGTATGTACATTTTACAGTGCGGATAACATAATAATAAGTATACATACATATGCAGCGAGTATAACATTTGCGATAATTATTGAGCCTTATAAGAAGAACAACTTAATTGAAGAAAATAATAATTATAAAAATAAAAAAAATAAAAAAAACTCAAAAACTAAAATAAAATAAAGTGTTTATAATAATTTGTTTCGCCTCGCGTATTTCGCTATTTCTTCTTAATAGGCTCAACTGAATATCATAAATTTTACTCAAATGGGACCGAAAAGTGAGATCCCAAACACGTAATCTGAAAGATTTTATCGATTTAACGAGCGGAGTAAATACATTTATAATGTGTAATAATTTACTTATTTATTTCCTTGTAGCTTATTTTGTATTATCTGAGATTCCCAACTCTATGGGACCGAAGTTCTTTGTTGAATTAGGACGAATTTTGTCTGTGTTAATTAATTATTATTTTATTTATTTATTCAAATATTTAAAACATTACAGAAAAAATACCCCATTCATTCTGAATATAGATCACAAGTTACAGTAGATAGTTATGTTATTAAAATAATATAACAAAATGTAAAAAGAAAAATTAAAAGTTAGAAAGTGCTTTCCTAAGGGAAGGCCCACTGTCGTTAAATATGTCGACATCCGAGGCGATGCGATTAAGTAGCAAGATCGATCTACCAACCGGCATAACCATTGGCAGGCTGGTTCTGCATCGAGGTAGGTAAAACAATCGATGCTGTCTTTGTCGAGGGTAGTCGTAAATAACTTGTGCTGGAAAAATGGAAATCGAGTTGTGGTAGACCGCGGACCGTTGGCCCGTGAGTCCACAATACTACCATGGGACCACAACCCAGTTCAAATATACATTTATACTAACATTTCTCATTTAGTAAAATTAAAAATGCTTCCTTTTAATTATTTATTTATTTTTGCTTTATTAAGTTTGTTCAAAACATCTTGAGAACTAATATAAACTCTTCATAACATTACGAGTTTTTTATCAAAATTTCTCAATAACATATGTATTATTTCAAATTAATTTGAAATATGTCGATCTTTTCAATCTCCTTTATTTCTTCAGGTAACTCATTGTACAGCTTCAATACCTTGTACAATGAGTTTTGAGTTTCTGTTTTTCTCCTCATTAGTATTTTTTTTTTTTTATTCTTTCTTTTTGTCTTTTTTCTTTTTTTTTTCTCTGCTGTTTTGACATGTTTTTATACTTTTAAACTACTTTTAATTACTTATATTGTAAATGTATATAAAACCAATACATTGCTGCTCTTACTATGTGTCATTAATTTTAAGGATGTTTTTAAATTGACTTAAATTTATTTTGTTATTTAAAGATTCTTGAAAGATTTTTCTCTTCGTTTCTTTGAATCCTATATATATATATATATATATATAATATATATATATATATATATATTTAAAATCTCTTGTTTCATATGTATGACATTATTGGTTAAATTTTATTATTGATTTTATTTTATTCATCTCCTTAATTATTTTATGTATAAAAATTGCTACATTACATTTAAATTTAAACAACAACAGCAAACACAAATATTACACAAAAAAAGAGAAAAAAGGAGGTCAAATACTCGAAAAATAATCGAAGAGTTTCCTACTCAGATCCCTTCCGCTAAGGAATCTAGTCATCTTGAAAATAGTTATTGTCCTTGAGAGCTCTATACAATCTTCCAAAATATTGAACAGTCTCGGTGCGATGTGAGACTCCCAGTGAGAGGTGTATCTGAAAAACGTTCTGAAAGTTAATATACTTTATATGTCGTGAATAACTTTTAGCTAGTATATATTTATATACTTTATTATTGACTTTTCTTTAAAACATATTTATATTTTTTTTAAATTTATGTTTATTTATTTAGAAAATCGAAAGTGATTTTTTTTTTAATTTTGTGACTAAGGCGCTAAAAAACACCATGATTAATTGCTTTCCCGTACAAACAATGCATGATTCACACGACCCCTCGATAGGGGATGATGGAATACATGGAACACTCGAACTTCCGCCCTCCGTTCTAATTGGCAGGAGTTTCCTCTTTAGGGGTGACTGTTATTCTTCAATCGCATTCTTCGACGAGGGATGAATTTAAGGGTAGAGGGAGAATATGGTCGTTATTGACACGTGTGTATTGGAGAGCCTACATAATACACGAAACTCGCATGATACCATTAGTCAGATGAATAGCGGAAAATATCAAAGATTTTTTTTTCTGTTTAACACGTACGAACACTCGTTTTAAGTTTTTCGATCATTAATAATATAGGAAGACGAAGGGTTCAATATTTATTATTTTATCGGGTCGTGGTTCCGTGGCTTATGTTGCGGACATACAGATTAGAGGTTTGAGGTTAAAAACGCACTCTTCCCTAACATGATTTTTGTTTTCCAATAGTGAGTTATTTACAACTCGATGGTAATTCCCAAATTAAAATATTTAGGTAAATCATAAATTCTGTTTTTTTTCTTTAAAATCATCAGACTGCGCTAATTTTCAAAAAAAATAATTATATAGTCTATTTTTGATACTAACAGTAATTGAAGTAGAAAAAACAAAAAAAAATACCAATAACAGATACCAATAAAAGATATTAGATGGTTTGCGAATTCAGAAAAAAATATTGTTATTTAAACACCTTACAATTTTAGACACTGGTTTAAAAGTTCTTTATGTTGAAAATAAAATACAACTTGGAAATTTTAAAAATTTAAGCGTTTCGTTTTACAAAAAATAAATGAATAACTAAATAAATAATGTTTTCTTCGGTCCACTTCTGTTTAGTTTTAAAGATAGTATCGATCTTACTTCACACCTTCCATCTTAACAGGAACAACATGACAAAAAGTTTGACTTTTGAGCTCCGTTTGTTTATATTTAATATTTAATTAAAACTGTTAAATAAAATAGGATAAGATCTTTAGTAAATTATATATTATTGTTATCAAAAACATTTTACACGTTGTGATTCTTTTTTTATTCTTTCTCTCTCTTTCTTTCATTTTTCTGTCTCTTTCATACAATACTTTATAATATTAGCAACGCGAGTTATTGTAAGTAAGTTATTAACATATTGCCATGTATTATTATATAACTTTTCTGCATTCCATTTTTCGACATGAATAAATTTGTATTTTTATTATTGATATTTTTCTATTATTATTTTGTATATTGTATTTGATTATTTTGTATATTGTTTAATATGTAAATAAGTGTTTTTTTTTATGACAGGAATTTTTTAACAAGTTTTTCACAAATAACTGTGCTCTTTAATAAAATTGTGTATTTTGTGCATTAAATAATTTTTTTTTTTTTAAAAAAGTTAAATTTCTGACGATGAGGTAGTAATTTCAAAACCGGTCAAAGTATCACTCTAAATTAAAGTGGTTTATACAAATTTATTAAAATATAAGACTAAATTATACCTCTATGAAGAAGTTTGTGTAGATTTTAAACTGATTTGTAGAAAAAAAAGGTGGTTAAAAACAATTTTTTTTTTAAATATATATTATTTTTATATTATTATTATATTTTTATTTTTATTGAAGATAAAACCTCTAAGTGCTTAAAATATGTAAAAAGTATTGATCAATCATTATTCATTATGTCTAAATTTAGTCATACGATTTTAATGATCCCTCATACGGATTTCATCGGATCAATTTTGTGCGTAGCTTATTTGATTGACGTAACAATGATATGAATTATTTGATAAAAATTTTATTGTTTTAACCCGACGCGCCACAAACTGACTTTGAACATGTCATTTTGAATTGATAATTATAATCCGGATTAATTTAATTTCAAATGATCCGATAATTGAAATTTTGTACCGATACAAAATCACAATTCACACGAAGAACAAATAAGATCATTATGATTTTGTATTATTGACTGCGTCTTATAACATTATTTTAAAGTATTTATTATGGTTTTTTATATAAATAAAAGACGAGTGAGACTTTAATTCACAAATTTGAAAACCGTAACCGCTTAACAAACGTTATTATAACAATGAGTTAAACATAATTAAATATATCGCGGTAAATAACGGATAAAATAATACATTAGTTGATAACCTAATAAGAAAGAAACAAAAACGTCTCGTAAATAATAAATTAACCCAAAGTTTGACAACAAATAATAATAATAAAAACCGAAAGCGTTGGGCAAAACTTTCGTATATTGGAAAAACTAGTGATAAATTGGACAAATAATAAATAAAAATAGATGCACCGCAGCCTTTTACAAAAATAATTCCTTAGCTAAGTTGTTGGTTAATAATAAAGACAAAAAAGATAAGTTTTCCAACTCAGGAACTTACCTTCTTAATTATAACGACTGTAAAAATACATGCTACGTAGGCCAAACGGGTAGAGCCTTTAAAACACGCATAAAAGAGCACATACAATCATGGTCTTATTATAAAGATAATTTAAATTTTGCCAATCATTTAATAGAAAATAAACATTCCTTTGATTGAAAAAACAATGTAAAAATAATTCATATTGCACCTAAAGGCTATAAACTTGACAAACTAGAATTTCTCGGAATTGATAGATTAAATAATATACCCGACGTAGAATTACTTAATGAACAGAAGATAACACACGTGCATTCTCCATTACTTTACCCACGACTTTTTAACCCTTTGTTTTTCAAAAATCATAATTGACAAAAATCACACTCACGAAGGATGGGGCACTAAAAATAAAATAATTAAACTCATTAAAATAGCATTATATCAACTCATTAGTTAACCCGATTTTTTTTTGATAAAGATCCTTAAGATAAAAATAACTTTGTTTAATTTACTTTCATATAATTTTGAATTATCTATCCTTACCGCTGTTTTGTATCAATACATTGAACTCCTTAATAAAGATACCAGTCTCAAAGATGTCGCGAAAGCGATGAAACCGGTCACTGGATTTTCCAAATTTGTGGACTTATTTATATAATAAATAACAATGAACTTAAATTCAGAATTTTCCCTTACAAACTTACAAACCAAAAGTATTTATTATGAACTTATTTATTTATAAATGTGTATAAACTACATTTCAGTTTTTAGTTCTACGTCGACCGGTTTTGAGGTTACTTCCTCATCGTTAGGACTCGAACTTTATATTATAAATATTGTGATATAAAACATTGTAGGAACGAAACGGAAGTATGAAACAAAGAGAGAGAAAGGGGATATCATGAATCACAACCGGAATATTTTAAAAAGAGGACTTAAAGATAGGCAAGCATGGTGGCCTCCGTGGTGTAGTGGTCAAGACGCTTGACTCACGCACGCAAGGTTTCGGGTTCGAATCCCGGTGAGAACACAAAAAAAAAAAAGTGTTTTTCTCAAGCCTGGGTGCCTCCTGGCCTGTTGTGGTGCAAAAAAAAAGTAAAAAAAAAAATGTAAGTCCTAATGATTAGGAAGTAACCTCAAAACTGGTCGACATATAACTTAAATGTTTTAGTGGTTTAGACTGATTTATAAATAAAAAGTGTAAAATGCCATTAATGTTTTTTTTTAAAGTATTTTATGGTTGAAAAGGCTTCAGAATGCGAACCAAATTTATTGAAAATTTTGTAAAATCCAGTATTTTGTAAACAAATATTTAGATAAACTCAGAATATTGTTAATTTAACCAACTGGTCCAAGAAGATATGTGAAAAATTCAAAATTGTTTTCAGCCGTTGTATATGAAATCAGTAAATAAAGGTATTTTATTCTATTTACATCGTCAGATGAAGAATTGAGGAGACATTGATTTTCAAACATTGATAAAATAATGAATATTGCTTAGTGTGTAAAATGGCCACTTGAACCAGCCAATTACGAGTTATCATCAATCCATATCCGCTTCCATGTTGAAGCATACGGTGTCCAAAAAGAGCTTTTATGAATTTCTATCGGCTTCCAGCTCCCGTGGGTCCTCTCAAGTCTAGTTCGCGTCCCGTAGTTCTGATATAAACTGCCGATAAACAGTCAGCAGTGGACGTCCAGGACGTCGAGAACCTGATGCCTTATAAAGTAGGCAAGCGTGGTTAAGACTCTCAGGAGGCATCCGCAATATATAGCCTAGCCAACCGCATCGCCTCCGTTTGATAACAGTTGTCACCGGGGTTTGCTGCATCCATTTTCTTGTAACATTATTCCTCACAAAGTCAAGCTTTTTACGTTTCTTATAATGTTTTTTTACTATTTCGAAAGTATTAACTATGTGTGATATTGTGTATTATCACAAAAATGTTTTCTTTTGATGTACGGTCCCAAATTAGTTTTTTTAATAACTTCTGGGAGTATAATATTTACTTTTTGTATTATATGTTTTATTGATAATAATTTTAAAAAATCACTGCACACCCTAGATTCTTCTGAGACACCAATTCTCAAAACTAAGTATTTTGCTGTTATGGGCCCCAGTGAGGTGCCACAATTCGCATCCGTAGAGATAAAAAAGCATATACCCTATAAATGCCTAGACTTACATATTTTCTCAACTAAAAATTTACCATCACTATTGTAATTCGTTTTTCTTCAAGTATATATGTATATTTATTTATTATATATACCCACGGCCTAAGCCCATTTTCATTTTTTATTTTTTAATATATTTTATTAACATAAACGGGAAATCTACCTTTTGCAAACATTTATAACGGCAAATCTGCCTTAATCTAACATATTTGGCTTATTATTATTTTTTTAAACATAAATTTCCTTATACCCAAGATTTATAAAAAAAAATTATACAAGATTTAAATTTATAAAATTAACCTAAAAATTATATGACATATTCAGTAGAAAGTTTAAATAATAAAACATTTTACAGTAATACAACAAGAAAATCATAAGTACTGTTTCATACAGCTGGGCAAAGTGAACAAAAAACTGTATGTATTATGAAATGCATGAAAAAATAAATATAATTACCATTCACCATCTTTAAAAAAGGTTAAAAGGTTTGTTCTATATGAACAATACCCTACACTAAATATATCAGATACGTGGGAATAACCATGAATTATTGCTACAAAATGGTGGCACCTGTCTAGTCATTTTTTCAGGCACCCTGAAGTTGATGAGAGATAATAGTTTAAGGCAATCCCATATTGAATTTACATTTTTTTACAATATATACAAGAAACTGAACAAAACGATTATAAAACTATGTAGCAGATACAAAAAAGGGCAGTAAAAAATGGTATTAAATATATTTACAAACACGATACCCATATAAGACTTCAAGTTAAACCATGCCAATCCATCTTCATCCTACACTGTCTTAGTGGCGAAGAGATATATGAAAAGCTGAAAGATCTATCCCAAAGAATTTCAAGTTGTGTGACGAATGCACTGTTTATGAACTTTATTAATTAGTCTATATAAATTGTTTCTGTTTTTTATGAGTAAATTTGTTTTTTGTTTTGTTTATTATGTTAATTATAATTAGGTTAATTGGTTTAGTTACGTTTTTTTTATTGTTCTTATTTTGTTATTTTTTTTTAACTTTGTTAAATATATTTCATAACTTTGTTAAATATTATTATCTTAGGCACGTTTCACATTTTTATAAAATGTTTCCCTCGGCGCGGGACACCCCAGTGAGGGAACATTATTCCGTATAAAAAAAGAATACAAACAATGTAAAAGTATAAAAAAAAATATAAAAAAAATAATAAATAGAATAATAGACAATCTACATATTCTGGACATTAGGGCATAAAAAAAAATGTCACTCTTAAAAGCATTAATAAATAGCTAATTTTAACTTCTAGTGACATGGTTGGAAACGTAAAACGAAATTAATTTCACAAGAGGTAGCTCGTAAAACAGCTTTATTCTTGCAAGTCAATCCAAGCGCGCAAAATAAGGTGAAAATCACGTATTTTCAAAACGCGCATTTTTGTGAATAATTATGATCTGCTAATTCATTTTCCCCATTCTGTGTCACGTGATACATTAATACAAGTTTGGAACTGCAATTAGGGTGGGTGTACAGAAGTCCTAAACGAAAAACAGAAACTAAGTACGTAAACGCAGACCCACTCCAAATAACAGAGACAAAACGACAATTCTAATTTGAAAATTGCTCCAGCGGGGGTAAACTTGGACTTTAAAATGCAGTAATTAGGGGTGGATTGCGCCTCGCAGAGGTACTATGCGGGGTTAACAGCCAACTGGGGGTTTACGTACTTCGAGAGTAGTTGCAGAAATTAATGTTGTTTTCAATTAATTTTATTAGCATGCTAATTGAAAATGCTTAGCTTGCTAAACGCTTTAATTAAAAATATACGGCCCATGGGCTTTTTATTGTTTTTATTTACAATAAAGTACATTTTACTGATTATTTTGTTAGATAATCAAACAAAAATGGCAGTTCTACTATAAGATACCCTGAAGTTAATGCTCGTTACACATCGTGTCTTAATGTTTATTTGGGTTCCATTGTTTACTGAAAACCAGAAGTTCTCTACAACAAATTAAACGTCACTTCAGAAAAAAAATCTCACTCTTCTGTGTTCTCCAGAATCAGGTTACGTCTTTTGATAGGAAGGTAATGTTTATCTTCA
Source organism: Micrasema longulum (assembly GCF_059751315.1). Lineage (NCBI taxonomy): Eukaryota > Metazoa > Arthropoda > Insecta > Trichoptera > Brachycentridae > Micrasema > Micrasema longulum. Next base: position 94,857 of record NW_028279795.1, read on the forward strand.
ATTTTATCTACAAAGTAAAATTAAGTTTTCTGTATGAAAAATAGAATCTGTTGGCATTTTTTTTTCTTAACGTGTTCAATTACCGGTTACCAAAGAAGTGGAATCATCTCCCATCCACCATCAAAGATGTTACTACAGTATCTCTGTTTAAATCACGTCTGAAGAAACATCTCCTTTCTCTTCCTAAATCTCTCTTTCCTCTCTTTTCCTTTTTCCCATTGAGTAATAGTTTTGATTTAAGGTAATTTATTAACAAATACGTTTATTTCTATTTTCACAAATCTTTAGCTTTTTAATCTTTACTTTCTATTAAATATGTTTTGTAACTTGAATTATAACAATAAAACTATTATTTTATTTGTTGGTTGGATGAAATTGCCATTTGGAAATAAGCCCACCAATATACAACTAACATTATGTACAAAGAGTAAAATGAAATAAAATAATTTGAATTTTTATACAAATATACCTACCCACTCAGTTCATAATCGCAGCCCAGGTTTGCATCGCGTAGCTCATATTTGCCCACTACTATACTGCAAATTATTATTTTCTTATTTAATATGATAAAAAAGTTTAATGTTTACAAAAAGAAATACATAATAAAGCAAAAGTCAAGAAACAAAAAAACTTAACGAAATACCACACCAAAAAAGAAGAAATTCACAATTTTTTTGCCTCAAATTTCATACGATTCAACAAGACACCTCTTGAAATTCAGGCTTTGCCAACAACAACAAAATAGTTGTTAAGCACATGGTGTTTGAAAAAAGGGTCTATAGAGTCGAAGAATATTTGCAGGACATGACTGCTTTGCATGAGATTTTTTTTTTTTAAAGGAATAACCCGCTAAGCCTCTATTTTGAGGCTTGTCAGCAGGTGGGAAAGAGAGAATATGGAAGGTGGTAACGAAAAATACATCACAACACCAACAACCAATTGAGAAAAAAAACTTATCTTCTTTTCTTGCAACTGGCAGGAATCGAACCCGCGACGCCAGTTTCACAGTTGGCCGTCGAACCAACTGCGCTACGGCGCCTGTCAAAATTCGTGTTTATTGATTTTAGTTGGTTGATTCAGTTTTTATTTGAATTTAAGGTTAGTTAGTTAGGTTTAATATACTAATTGTAGCGTTGAATTGTATAGCATAATTGTAATTTTTTGATGTTTATAATTGATTCAATGAATTGCAAGTTGAGAATATACTAAACAGATGTGAACTGCAGACAAATTGGCAATCGCGAACGTTCAAGATGCCAAAAGTCTAATATCTTGTAAAAGAAGAAAGCGTGTTTAAATCTTAATCCATACCGACCATTATAATGTACAGATTGCTAATGCTACTGGTAAATCATTACGATTTATCGACGCTATTGCGCTAATGCTAATTATTCAATAGAGTACACACCAGAGTACAACTTACCTGTTATGTATATTTATACATATGTATTTAAATACATAACTAAAGTCACGCAACTCTAGAATGCACGCTATATACTAGTGTTGCGATTAACGGGTTTATTTATCGAATAATTTACACTTGAATAATCACGTTATTTGGATAAACGATCAGTTTCAGGACTATCTGGCACTATGCATTAGCAACAGTTAAAGTTTTTTTTTTTATATCATAATATAAATCTAGTTCATAAAGCTTTTAAATTATGGCATAATGATCATAGAATAGCGCCACATTTATTTATGTATTTTATTTTATTTTATTCAGAAAACATAGTCATACATAATCAATATTAAAAACAAGGATTTTCTAACCTAAAAAGACCAATTAAATTTTCCAAAAGATGTAAAAATTTAATGTGACAAAGAATAATAACTAAAAAACCCAATTGAGAAAATAATAATTGTTCACATTTGCGTTTTCCATGGAGGTTATCATTTGTAATTAAAAAAAATACCGAATGCACACTACGAGCCATTCACGCACACACACATGAACGCACATCTAAAACATACACAAACATATAAATTATATGCGGCAAGTATAGTTAGCACAAATCACTAAAGATGTACACTTAGCAACTATCCGAAATTTTCTAAAAAAATTAAACTAAAGAAATTTTCTGTGCAAATGCAACGCGCAGTTAAAAATGTCCACATCAATACTGAGTGCATTTTAATTATATTTTTTTATAGGTACGTCTAATGAATGAGTTTGAGGTATAATTGTTTTTATAAGTTGGTACATAAAAAAGGAAATTTAATCTGGTATAGCGAAGAGGATAACGGAAACCAATATTTTGGCAAAGGGACGGCGAATCAAACATATTATTAAGAATTTTGAAAAGAAAAATTAAAGCACATGTAACACCCTTTTTTGTAGTGATTCTATCTTAAAATCAATCAAAGATGCGCCACAATCATTTTCAATGTTACCAAAAAGATATTCCAGGCTCCTTATAAATTTATCTTGAATGTTTTTGGTTTGATTAATACATACATTATTCTGAGGGGACCATACCATACTTAGCACATGTGATTATCTTCAACTTATAACGCGGTTAATTTTTTTTACACTTTATGTCGTAACTTGATAAGTATCGTACGAACAAAATTCAATCCTTTAATATTTGTGTTAGTTAAACATATTTTTTTCAACCAGTAATTTATAAAGTCTTTATAAAACCTGTTTAAGATCCAATATAGAAGAAAGTGAAAGTCGCAGTTTTTGCACATCCGTTGTTTTTCTACGATCAAGACGAAAAGTATCTAAACAAGGCGAAATGGTAAATGTTACACAATGTGTAAAGCTGCCGCTTTATCAGGTCAATGACAGCCTAGTAAATGCTTAGGTTTCTATATTTCTGTCTCTAAAATGTTCTCTATCTCTGTTGTAATTTGTTATTCTTAATAGTTCCCTAGGAGAAAAAATCCAATATTTGGTTTACAAACATTTGGACAAATTTAAACTAATCGTTATATTAAAACGTAACATTAAAACTAATCATTGGAAACATTAAACCATCTCTCGTATATGTTAAGTGTTTAACAATAATTTCAATGGTCTAGATAAATTTAACTTATTTAAGTATAATTTAAGTATGGAATTGGAAAAATGATGATGAAAGTAGGTTAAATACTGTTGAAATGCGATCCTTCGGGCGAGTGTGTGGTAAAACAATGTATAATAGGTGCACAAATGTCAAGATCCGTGAAGTGTGTAAGGCTGAGACATGCACTTTCGACAGAATCAAGAAAGGGGTGCTGCGTTGATTTGGACATGTAGAGCGAATGGACAGTGAAAGAACAGCTAAAAAGATCTACGATGCAAAAGTTGATGGATGCAGAAAACGAGGAAGACCGAGAAAGACATGGCACGATCAAGTCCATCAAATACTTGAAGATGGACATGTCAAAAGTAGGAATAATCGGCGTGCGTGCATGAGAAGATGTATGAATGTAGAGGAAGCGAGGTCTGTATGCCAAGATAGAGTGACATGGCGTTCTATCCTCTTTGCCTACCCCTACGGGGAAAAGACGTGATGGTTTTTTGTTGTTGTTGTATTTATAATACGTACAGAAGAGAACTAATAGGCTTGATTCAGAATAACAGAATAGCCGTTTTGTCTCTTTCTTGTTCTTAATCATTAAATCAAATGCAATTTTCCACTCCTACTTTCCTTCAATTATCCTTCAACAATCCTTATCAATTTCCTTCTTTTTCTTCCCACTATCTCCTTGTTTTGTCCCATAGTTCATTGATATTTATATAAAGTTTATTTATTCTTTCAGTTTAAACCGTCATCGCTTTACTTAAGTATAATTTAGTGAATACATATTATTGGATAGCAGGTCCTACTATGTCTAAATTTTTTAAAGTTTGTTATTTATATTCATTTAACCTGTACATCTGTTTGTATTCGAAATAAATTAAATATCTACACAAGATGTTTGAATATTATTATGCGGATATAATGGAAATAAAATAAGTTGCATGCAGTAAACCAGCATTGCGCTGGTATCATTTTGCAAGTAGAAATACGGAGAAATTAAATTATTTAAGTAACAAGACTTCATACATTCATACGAGGCGTCATGATATTTATTTAGGGGAAGTAATTACCCTTTATGAGAATATGTAAGTCTAGGCATCCCTTTCTGGCAGTTTTTCCGTGTCTAATTCTATTCTATCTCACATACGAGTAAATATATTCGACTAAAAAGCTCTTTTAAATAAAAAATGCATGCGTAATATTATGTAAAATTTATAAACTACTATTCCTTTTCAGCACCTGATGGTGCAAAGGGCACTGCATTAGTGTAACAACCTACCATAAATTGATCTTTTCTTGTCACACTAGGGTATAATAATACGTCTTACGCTTCAAATGACAGCCAAAAAAATATCAAAGATTCAAGTGTGATACTTTAAAAAAAAAAAATAATGTGTATAAGTTATTTACCTATCGTAGCTGTTCAAAATAGAACTAACTTGTTGCTATTTACATATCGTGGGTAAACTGGCTAAAAGCTTTAACTCTCAAATCCCTGTTTTGAGAAATCAAGCATTTAAGTTTTGTTCCAATTTTCCTCTTTTATATCTTATTAAAATGAAGTAAAATGTTAAGTGCTCATTTAAAAACTAGTTTTAAATTTTTCCGTTTTTTTAATTTTATATTAAGTAAATATTAAGTAATTTAAAGCTTCAAGCCTGAATAAAATACCGGGTACACGACTTAACCTCAAAACTATTTTTAAAACTACAGATATATGCCATTTAATATGGCTTAGTGTATTTTTCCAGTTTGTAGAGCGTTAAAAACATTACAAAACTGCATCATTAAGTCAAATTTGCATATTTTTGAGTTAACGTTTTTTGCCATTATTTAATATTATTTATTTTACCTACGATATTTGATTATGAAATTTTATGACTTTAAAATGATTTTTTTAAGATCTAAATTTGTTGCAACAGAAAGCTAAAACACTTTTGAAAAGGTAATATAATACAGGGCTTATGTCCTGTCATCGGCTGGTTTAAGTCGCCACTGTACAAAGTATGTAACATTTACCAACTTGCCTATGTTAAAACCTCCACATTTCCTCAGCTCTCCCACCTATCGACTGTTGTGAAGTAAAATAGCCAAAACCTTTATCATGTGATCCGGTTGAACCAATTTACCACTAGGCAATGCTTGAAAACAATTTCGCAATTTTTATATTAATTCTTCTAAGGCAGTCTGCTAACATTTGGACATTCTCAAAACATTGTTGATTTTATTTCAATTTATTCTCAGGAAACAACAGCATTACAGAAAATATAAACATATAATATAATAATTTTATAAGAAATAAGTAATAGTTTTCTACGTGTACGGATATTTTTTTTTATTAACTATGAATTGAACACAAAAGAATAAAAAAACTGAAATAACAGGTAGGGTTTACAAACTTTAAGTACACATATATATTAAATAAGTAAAATACATATAAGTGAATAAATTACTTTTAAAAATATTGAAAAATAAGCCCTTTCGGGCCTAGGGGGGTATATAGAGTCACCCAGGTAGCATATTTTTTCAATAAAGTTTTTATTAATAATCCGATTAATTTATTTTTTGCGTAATTTTACTCCATAATGCTAAACGCGCTCTAGAATTAATTAACCTTTGATATGTTAGTCAGTTTTAAAGTGTGCTTTTTGCCATTTAGTCGCTTTTTTTAAGCCATAACCACAAAATACAATGTTCCATGGCGCAGTTGGTTAGGCGGCTACCTGTGAAACTGGCGTCGCGAGTTCGATTCCCGCCAGTTGCTAGATAAAAATTCAGAAAAGATTTTTTTTCAATTGGTCTGGGTGTTGTGGTGTATTTTTCACTACCTCCTTCCATATCCCTTTTTTCCCATCTACTGTCAACTAACTTTCAGTCAGGTAATTTTTTTTACGGATTAGGTTGAAATTTTTAATATCTACGAACACGCGCAGCGCTACTACTACTACTACTACTCCTACTACTCCTACTACTCCTACTACTACTACTACCATCACGCCCTTTCTCCGTAGGGGTAGGCAGAGAGAATGGACCGCCACACACGTCTATCCTGGCATACAATCCTAGCCTCTTCCACATTCATACATCTTGTCATACATGCCCTTCGGTTCTGTCTGCTTTTGACATGACCAGACTTAAGATTTTGGTTTATCTGATCATGCTACGTCTTCCTTGGTCGTCCTTGCTCACGATGCCGTTCATTTTCGCCATATATACTTGTTTTACCATTATTTTGTCGTCTATTCGTTCTACGTGATCAAACCATCTCAGAGACCCTTTCTTAATCTTATCAATTATACTTGACTCAGATTTACACTCTCGCCTGATTTCATCATTCATAACTCTGTCATACATTGATTTCCCACCATTCGTCTAAGAGATCGCATTTCAACCGCGTTCACTAGGCTTTCATCCTTCCTTTACCAGTTCCATGTTTCACTTTCATACATAAGTGTTGGGACTAAAACTCCGTTTTGCACTGCCAGTTTAGCTTCGATTGACATATTTTTATTAGAAATTACTGTGCTTAGTACTCCGTTCATTTTGTTGCCCGCATTCACTCTTATTTTTTATTTATTTATTTATTTATTTATTAGTTTAAACATACAATGTTACAAAATGGCACAAAAAACACTCTGGCAAAATTCTGCTAGTACTAGGAGTAGGCTCAGTATATGAAGGGTCGGCAAGCCAGAAATATTAATACGCCTAATGTTGCAATCGGTTCCTATATGGGCAAATGCCTGTTCTAAGAAACCGATTTGTTGCGGCAAATATGGTTTACGAATATTTTTCCTATAAATAAAAAAAACTATATTGAAGAAATAAAAAAAAAAAACCGTTATAGCCCAAAAGAGAAGAAAAGAAAAAAAAAATTTAGTTTACATTAAATGTAAAAATACAATTAAATACACAAATATAAAGCATACATACTTCGTACATACATATACACATACATACATATATACACACATATACATACATATACATATATATACACACATTCATACACGATATATATGCACATGCGAAAATACAATAAATTTATATATGATTCAGTGGGATAGCATAATATTTAGATTACTATCTTCAATAAATTCTCCGATTCCTTACTTCCAATGTCTGTCAACCAAATTTTTAAATTTCTTTTCAAAACTGATGGTTTATCAGATTTCCAAAAAGACGGTATCAGGTTGTATAGTTTAGGTCCGTTATATAGAAATGATTTTTGGAATACCGCTATACGTGCTATTGGAATCACCAAATCGTTTCTTACTGTACTCCTGGTTAAGTGCGCATGACTCACAATCACCTGAGTGCTCCTATTTTTGTGGATGTCAAGTATTACTTTCCTCATGTAGATTTGCCTTAAGCCAAGGACGTCTAAGGATTTGAAAAGGCCTTCACTCGGATGATTGTACGGTTTTCGCAATATTATCCTCAATATTGATTTATGTACCTTAACCAAGGGATCAAGAATAGTCTTGGCAGCTCCTCCCCAACAAATACATCCGTAGGCCAAAACAGAGTTGCACAAACCATAGTATATACTTTTAATATCTACAATGGACAATATGTTACGCAGTGTTATAAAGATATAGATTAGTTTCCTAACTCTACCCACTAAATAGTTAATGTGTTTTCTCCAGTTAAGGTGTGCGTCAATAAAGATTCCTAAATATTTGATGTCTTGTACACATTCCAGATGGTAGCAATTACAGCTGGTAAGCGTGTTACAATTTGTATTATGAATTTTTATCCTTAATTCTATTCTTGGTAGGCCTTTTATATTTGGGCTGAATTTTACGTATTTTGTTTTCTTTGAGTTTAGTGTCAGCAAATTATCTTTGAGCCAGTTTTTAAGAATATTCATTCCTGTTTCGGCCTTAACATGTGTTTCCTCCCAATTATCACCTTCAAATACAAGAACTGTATCGTCTGCAAAGGTGATTATACGAGCGTTAATATTTAAATTACACAATTCGTTTATATATATAATAAACAGCAAAGGTCCCAGCGTACTACCCTGTGGTACCCCAAAATTCATTTCTAAAGCAGTACTGCTGCATTCTCCAATTTTAACCCTCTGTAATCTGTTGGAAATGAAACTGTGTAACCAATTTAGAGGTCTACCTGTGATCCCAATGTTTTCAACTCTTTTTAAAAGAATTTTGTGCGATATGGTGTCAAACGCTTTTGCCAAATCAAGAAAAATTGCAAGTGTTTTCTTACCATTGTTAATGTTGTTTACTAATGCTCCGGTTAATTTTTTTATTGCGTCATCTGTGCTTTTACCTGGTCTAAATCCAAATTGGTTGTCACTAAGTAAGTTTTTACTCTCTACATAATCGCTTAGTCTATTTTTGAATGCTTTCTCCAATACTTTTGAATATGCACTTACCAACGATATTGGTCTGTAATTTTCTATATTCTGTTGATCACCCGATTTAAAGATTGGTTGCACTATTGATTGTTTAAGTTGTGTTGGAAAAATTCCTGATGAGAAACTTAGATTGAAAATGTGCGACAGAGGTTTGGCAATGAAATTTTTAAATTGTTTTAACATAAAAGTATTAACAACGTCAGGACCCTTGGAATACGTTTTTTTTAGACTAGTGATAATTTTAATGATTTCTTGTTCTGATATTTTATTTAGTTGAAACGATGGCATTATGTTCTTGACATTAATAGATGATGCTAGATTACATTCATTCAGTTTGGATTCACATAATATAGCTTCAGATAATTTAGAACCTACTGTAGTAAAATATTCATTGGCAATATGGGCTATTATTTGGGGATCATTAGTATTTGTAGAGTCTGGCAAAATTATAGATGTAATTTCAGGCCCCTTTTTTGATTTAGTTTTTGTAATTTCTCGAATTGTTTCCCAGATTTTACCCGGAGAATTATTGTTACTCAGGAGATTTTTATAATATATCTCCTTTGCTCTTCTAATAACATATTTACACACATTTCTGTATTTTAAATAATATTTTTGTTTACTTTCATTAAGTGGATCTTTTTTTGCTATTTTATGTAAGTGATTTCTCTTATGAATTGATTTTACAATACTATCCGTAATCCAAGGAGTAAGATGAAATTTTTTGTGTGCCACCGACTTACTGAAAGTATTTTTATCAACGTAATGTTCAATTTTTTTTACAAAAATATTCATCGCTTTGTCAGTGTCAGTTTGTTGAAGTATGTCCTCCCACAACTCGGATTCGAGGTCCCTTGAAAGATTTGAATAGTTTATTGAATTTGTAAATTTATTAACTTTCTTTTTTGGCGTGTTTATTCGGATACTAATACCGGTGGTGTAATGATCGGTTATAGTGTTCTGTATAATAAATGTAAGAGAATTGTGCACGTTACGAGTATTGATATGGTCAAGGCAAGATTCAGAGGTACCTTGCACTCTTGTCGGTGCGTCTATGTTACATATGAAATTGTGTTCAGCCATAACGCACAAGTAGTCTTCACACTGCCTGTGCCTTTGGCCCAGCGTATTAATATTAATGTCCCCTATGATGATACTCCGCATGGCCCCACTGCACTGCCGGAGGAGGAGATGCAAAGACTCCAAGAATGTGTCAATATTACTATAAGATGGAGACCTATATATCGCAAATATGCATATATCATCTTCAATCACAATTTTTAAACAATTACCTTGTTCCATGCATATTTCCCTCACATCAGCGCGCATGCTATCCCTAACGTATACTACGACTCCACTATTTTGATTTAAATAATTTTGTGAATGATATTCCATATAACCTAAAACCTGCTTGGACATATATGCTTCGTGCAATCTACACTCAGAAAAAATAAGAATGTCGAATATAACCCTTGATTTAACAATATCCAAGAACGTCAAAAAATCATCCAGATTTTCCATGGTACGTATGTTTTGATGAATTATGTTTAACTTTGTCGATCCCCAGTGATACGATAACGCTTCATTTAAGGTTTCAAAAACAATATTTTTACTAGAAGGTACTGTTTCATCCTGTTCCTCGTAAAAAGTGTTAACCATTTTGAGTAGAACCAATAATAGTGTATGAAAATACAAGTATTCCCAGTAGACCATATCTACTGGTATGATAAAAAAATATTAGTATATTGACTTTGATGTTGTACCTCAAAATTTTCGTAATTAAATAATTATAGCGGAAAGGCGAATTTGTTATCGTGCGTATGGGTTTATGTTTGTTGTAATACTTTTGTAGTAGTATGGAATCGTAATTAAACATTTCCATCAAAAACAAGAATAAAGATAAGTAAATAATAATTAAAATTAGAATAAACGATGTATAAAGATCGAGGGATGTTTTAACAAAGAGTCACAATTGATTAATAATATTCTCAGAATCTACTAGTATAGGACGTGAATTTTCATCTTTTTTTATAAAAATCAAGCCGTCTTTAGTCCAAACATACCTATAGCTGCGCTCTCTAGCCGCCAGTCGAGCCAGGTACCACAGTCGTTTAGCGCGAACTGTTAAATGTTCGGACACATAGATCGGTGATTTTACGCCCGCCAAACCAATCGTTGCTGTATTGAGCCTATCCCCAGCACATTCACATAAGTTATTATACTTTTTCAAGTCCATCAGAAATTTAGATTTTTCAAAATTATTAAAAAGTTTAACCACCACAGTCCTCGGGGAAGCGTTCTTCTGACTGATGCTAGTCTTTTTAGGAGTTATTCTGTATGCAGCCTCGACATCCTTCATATCCAGGCTTGATTTAGTTACTTTACAGATATTAGATACAATGTTTTTGAGCTCTTGTCCCGTTTCATCCGTCAACTCCGGAATGCCTCGGAACTCGAGATAGTTTTGGTTCTTTTTTCTTTCTTCGTATTCGATTTTGCGTTCCAGTTCGGCAATCCTATCTTCATTTTTCTTGTTATTGTCTCGGATGTTCTGGAGACTATCAGGAAATCCTTCAATCAGCTGCATACTGTTCTTTATCTTATCCACCTCCGGCTTGATTTTTTGGATATTGTCAACCGATTTTTTCAGTAGTTCGATCTCGCTGTGCAAACCGGTGAACATTTTGTCATATTTGTCATTAATATCATCAATGTTTTTCTTCAATATATTCAAAATATCATTTCTAAATTCATTAAATTGTCGGTCGATGATTTTGTGAAGTGAGGCATCCTTTTTACATTCGGTGCATTTTAAAGTGTTGCGCCGCTCCTGGCCCAGTCTTCTGTAGGTCGCCTCGCTCGTTCCGCCGCATGCAAAATGGAAGGTCACTTTGCACGAAGTGCACTTAAATGACTTGTCGGCCGTCGCCACCTCACTACACTCGCCGCATATCGGATTCATATTAGTTGAATTCGTGTGGGTAATCCGTCAAATTGATCACTGAATAAATTAAAAGTTTTGTTTTTACACTTCAGACACTATCAATAGAAATATTATGTCTTATACGAGAAACAAGTTATGTTTAATTATGCGCACTTTCAATTTAATGATTTATTATACAAAACTCGACTAATTATTAATATTTTTGTCGGGAGCACTGAAATTGCCGCGCTTATACGAGTACGTAAACTCTCAATCTTCTTTCAACACCTTTTTCTACTCTTCCATTTCTTGAAAACATGCTTTCCAGATACACAAATTCTTCTACTTGCTCGAGACATTCGTTGTTTACATTTATTATGCAGTCAGTAACCTCACTATCCCTTTCAAAACCATCACTTTTGACTTACTTTCGTTCATCGCCAAGTCGCTCTCCAGGCATTCATCATACATTCTAGAGACTATTAGCTGCAAATCAGCATTGCTGCTTGCTAACAGAACTGCATCATCAGCATACATACAGCAGCTTACTGAAAAACTATCCATTTTTGCTCCAATACCCATACATTCTATCTCTTTCATACAGTTGTCCATGTATAGATTAAACAACCTTTCGCTGAAAACTGCACGTAAATCAGTTAAGCCGTTTAGGAGGAGTTCAGTGACATCACACGTACAGAAGAAATATATATATATGTATATTTTTTTTTTTTAAAACCTTTATTTTAGCATAAATAAACAATACATTCAGTAGAAAAATGAAACACTTAAGGTTGAACTTGCCAAAAAAGAGTCTAGCTCTTGTGTTTGGCAGTTTACAAAATAACATAAAAATAAATCATAAAATGCAAAACAAAATAATAAAATAAATAAAAAATTAAACAATTTTAAAAATTGAGAAAATATAACACTAAAAAAATAAATAAAATATATATATAAAAAAAATATATTAAATAAAAACACAAAATTTGTAAACACGGGCACATATTAAACATACATCTCTTTTTTTACATATATATATATATATATATATATATATATATATATATATAAAGATTACTATTGTCCCAAAGATTGCAATGTGTAATACTCGTACTTAATAAACAATTCGATTTTATTTAATAAGTTGTTTTTCCCTAAGCTATTCCATATTCGGAACATCTCCTCTAATATAATGTTCTATTACAGATATTTTGTTACATAATGTATTTGAGTAAAGATATATAAATAAACGTCTTGATAAAAATACCTTGAAATGTCAAAATATAACTGATGATCAAATAAATTTTACCTTTATGATATTTTGTTTGATGTAAAATAATATATTGTTTTTTTCATTTTGACATTTCCATAATAACATAAAGAGATTGATGGCCAAAATATTTGTTAAAAATAATATGTAGCAGAAATAAATCAAATTCAATTAAATAAACGTTAGTTATTATTTTTGCACAACCACTCACGTATTTTCTAGGTCTATTGATTTTGAGAAGCAATCGTCTCTTTGTCCGGACACAATTATTATTTACTAACATTCACTGATTTTTTTACCTCATTGTTGCTTTTTATAATGAACAAATACAATTAGTTTACATTAACATATTACAACAGAAATGAAGAACAAGAGAAGGTAAAATAGAAGTCTAGGCATCTACAGGGCTTATAACCTGTCAATGGCTGGTTTAAGTGGCCATTTTACACAATGTGTAACATTTACCATTCTGCCCATATTTGAACATCTACATTCCTTCAATTCTTTCATCTGGTAATTTTTGTGAAGTTTAAGGGCTGAGACCTTTTTTTATGCAGGTGAGATTCATCGAATTGAATTATTTCTTCTACATACTAGGCAACGCCTGAAAATATTATTTTTTCAATTTCTATACTTCTTCATGGACCAGGTGGATTTATCAACAATATTTTGAGTCTGTCCAAATTTTCGTAGACAAGGTCTGGATTCAACTCCCTGAGGAGCTGTTTATATTAACATATTACAACAGAGATGAGGAACATTTAAGATAAGGTAATATGGAAGTCTAGGCATCTACAGGGTTTATGACCTGTCAATAGCTGGTTTAAGTGGCCACTTTACACACTGTGTAACATTCACCGTTCTGCCCATATTCGAACATCTATATTCCTTCAATTCTTTCATCTGTTGATGTTTGTGAAGTTAAAAAGCTGAAGCCTTTATTTATACGGGTGAGATTCATCTAATTGAATTTAATGAATTAGTTTGTTGTATTTAAGAAAAATCTTTGTAATTGTTATGTCTGTAATGCGATTTAAAAAAATTAAAAATCTAACCTTTTATTTATATATCTAAACAGTATTTAGGATAAGTCATAATTTTTGTACTCAAATTCTATTAACAATGTTTTCAATTCGTAGAATGAGGAAGTTTAGAGTTTTTTTATTTGTCAATAGACTATCAAACTTAGACATTTTTGTTTATAAATCTTATTATCAGCGCTATGATTTTTTAAAGTTTTACATTTCTGAAATACTTCCACGTGTGTCGTCAGAGGCTCTTCTCTTAATAGAAATTCAACCTATCAACAAACAGCTGTACATGCTCAAAATATTTTTTAAATATCCACCCCAGGAAATGTGAAAATCAAACTAAATAATAATTGCACATCTTTAAAAAGAACATTGGAATAAATAATTGCCGACAAGTTAGAATAATGTACTGGTAGATAATTTGCAAGAACAAAAACCGAAAGGAATTTTCACGGTGCAACTCCCACCCTTCTCGGAGCAAATTCAAGGGGTAGTTTCGTGTTTAAGAACAAACGATTTTCCCTCGTTTCGTCTTCTACCCACGTTTGCATTTTTATACAGGGGGGTAAGTTTTTTGCACGGAAACGTAATTGAAAGTCTAATTATATAATTGACGTAAAGTTTTTTGCTGTAGCAATTTTGGTGCACTATTTTATACAGAACTCTGGACGAGTGTTTTCGCCACCATGCACTCAGGTAACAATCCTGGAAAAGGAAATCGGGTGGAGATAATTTTGCCTCGACGAAAAGTGTTTGGTGCGTTCACCCACCATTTCTGAAGTCCAGGGTTCGATTCCTGGCGGGATGCATGTGAAATATTGATTTTAATGGTTTTAAAAAATCATTATACGAGTATTCCATATGTTAATTTGAAAATACACGAAATAAAAGATTTTTTTACTCTGAAATTCAAAAGCGGCAATAATACAGAAAGTTCGTTTTAAGCTTTGAAAGCCGGCTTTATGCTGGTTTGTTTGTTTTGGAGTTGATTTCTGACGTCTTCATAAATAGTAATATATAAGACAAGTTTTAAACATGTTTCAGGAAAATTAAACATATTGTTATTACAATATATATATTTTTTTATGATTTATTAAGTTAGTTCATAACATTTTAAGAATTAATATAAACTTTTAATAATATTACACTTTTTTTTTTATCCAAATTTCTCAATTATATATTTTTTCTAATTAATTTTAAATATTTCAATTTTTTCTATTTATTTTATTTTTTCAGGGAACTCATTATACAGCTTCAATCCCTTGTACAATGAATTTTGAGATTCTGTTTATTTCCTCATTAGTAATCTTATCTTTTTTTTCCCCTTGTTTCATATGTATGACATTGTTGGTCAAATTTTATTATTGTTTTTATTTTATTCATCCCCTTAATTATTTTATGTATAAAAATTGCCACATTATATTTAATTTGTTGCTTTACTGTGAGCAAGCCAATTTTTTTGTGCATTCTTTCTACATTAGAATATTTTATTTTTTTGTATAATCCTCATTGCCTTATTTTGAAGAATTTGTATATTTTGAATTTCTCCTTCGTTATAAAAAAAGAATGGAAGAACAGTAATTTATGTGTGGACATATTATTTTTTTATGTATAAGAATACTATTTTTTAAATCTATTACATTTCGTAATGTTCCCATTAATGAATTTTTTTTTGTTACATATTGAGTATGTTATTTAAAATTTAAATATCTATCCAAGTAGACCCCGAGATACTTTATTTCGTCCACATAATTTATATTCATATTATCAATATTGATTTTGTAACCCTGGGGTATCATTTTTTTCCCAATATTCATATATTTTGTTTTTGATACATTTAATTTTAATTTATTTAATTTTAACCATTTTGATATATTTCCTAAATTGTAATTAATCTTATTTATCCTGTATCATAATTATCTCCTGATATGTAAACTAGTGCATCATCTGCAAACAGTTGGATTTTACAATATTTTAGAGATTTACCGATGTCATTTATGTCTATGATAAACAATATGGGCCCTAGCACTGAGCCTTGAGGTACTCCTAAATTATTTCCTATCGGATTTGAAATAATATTTTTAACTTTCGTTATTTTATATCTGTTATTTAAGTCGTTTTGAAACCAATTTAAGGCATTTCCTCTTATTCCAATTAATTTTAATTTTTCTAATATTCTTGTGAATATCAATAGTCTAATATATAATATTCTTTTCCTTGTATTTAATAACACATTTGAAAATAAATTTTGTCAGTATGTACAAAAACAATGTATAAGCAATGAAGTGCAATAATTAAAACAATATGTTAATTATGATATTTGGTCCCCGTTAATACTTTTAATGAATTATTTATTTATCTCTCTCAGAATTAATTATACGATACGCTTTAACTTTCTGGGGGTTATCAAGTGAAACTAATATTAATTTTATTCAAACTTTGCAAAATTTAATGATCAAATTACTTCCAAATAAAGATGTATACAGCTAGAGACACAATATTTCAATAAAATTAATTTATAAATAGAAAAATAAAATATCAGTTAGGGCTCTACTTTGGTATAGCTGATTTGTCAGCATGCGTCGCACTCCGAGTATAAACACAAATTGGTACATGATTACAACACCAGGTTTACTAGTATGAAAGAGCTAGCTGTTCCTAGATATTGTAATTAATATGGCAAAAAGACACTGCAAGGACACTGCAGTAGCTGCAAGATTCATTACAATGATCATTATGATAATACATATAAAACGACTTTGTTTTGACATATAACAACAGAAATGAAGAACATTTTCGAGAAGGTAATATAGAAGTCTAGGCATCTACAGGGCTTATGACCTGTTATTGGCTGGTTTAAGTAACCATTTTACACACTATGTAACATTCACCATTCTACCCATATTTGAACATCTATATTTATTTATTTAATTATTTATTTATTATCATTATATTACATACACAAAAAATATAATTTATGTAAAGTTGCTTTGACTGTCTAACTAGAGTTATTTACCCCGTTCTAAGACAGTCAAAAAAATATAAAAAACAGTAATCAAAATATAGAAACAGTTATAAAGATACAGGACAAAGTGAAAAACAAAGTAAAAAATGGAGTAAAAACATGGTAAAAAATGTAGTAAAAACATAGTAAAATGTTATAAAAACATAGTAAAATTGTAGTAAAAACATAGTAAAAATGTAGTAAAAACATAATCAAAATGTTGTAAAAAGATAGTAAAAATGTAGTAAAAAACGTAGCAAAAAAAAAACATAAAATCAAAGTAATAAATGCAGTGAAAACATAGTAAAAAACCATGAAAATATATAAATATGTCTATAAAAATATTTTGAAACTCAGTGAAATGCGAAATAAAAACAGAATACATAGTAAGAAACATATATAAAGCCATAATAAAAAAATGAATGTTTGTTGTGTAGCAAAAAGCATATTTAAAGAAAGAAAAAAAAAAATTCCTTCCTTCATTTTTTTCATCTGTTGATGTTTGTAAAGTTAAATAGCTGAAACCTTTATTTATGCGGGTGAGATTCAATTAATTGAATTATTTCACTTATGTACCATACTAGGCAACGCCTGAAAATGTTATTTTTTCAATTTCTATACTTCTTCATGGACCAGGTGGATTTATCAACAATATTTTGAGTTGTTGCAAATTTTTGTAGACAAGGACTAGTCCTTGACAAGTTTGGAAAAAATAAATATGATGAAGTGATTTATATAAGATAAATATTTGGTTTGCTAGCAGCAAAGAAGACCTGTACTTCTTAATAACAAAAGTCTACGATGTATGCAAGAAAAGCGATTTGCTAATGAATGTTGATAAATGGAAAGTGATGGTTTTCAAATGAAATGAAAATACAACTAAAGATGAGATCAGTGTGAAACAGAGATATTCTGAATCAGTTAGAAGAATTTGTGTATCTGGGAAGCATGTTTACTCGGAATAGAAAACCTGAGAAAGATATTAAAATGAGGGTGAGTGCCGGGAACAAGGTAAACGGTGCACAGAAATCTACGTAGGCAAACAAATAATTGTCGCAGGAGGCAAAACTAGCAGTTTACAATGAAGTTCTAGTGTCTCTAATGTATGGGATCGAAGTATGAAATTGGAAAAAAAAATAAAAGAAGGTTAAATGCTGTCGAAATGCGATACCTCAGGTGAATGTGTGGTAAAACGATGTATGATAGGTGCACGAATGTCGAGATCCGTGAACAATGTAAGGCTAAGACATGCATTATCAAGAAAATCAAGAAAATCAAGAAAGGGTGCTGCGTTGGTTTGGACATGTTGAGCGAATGGACAGCAAAAGTACGGCGAAAAGAATCTACGATGCAATGTTGATGGATGCGGAAAACGAGAAAGACCGGGAAAGACATGACGCGATCAAGTCCGTCAAATACTTGAAGATGTACATGTCAAGAGTAGGAATAATCGGCGTGCGTCCATGAGAAGATGTATGAATGAAGAGGAAGCGTGGTATGTATGCAAATACAGAGCAGTATCATGATTCCCTTTCCGCACCTAATAGTGTATAAGGCACTGCATTGGTAACCAATCGCAGCATATCTTGATCATTAAAGCTGCATGAAGGTAAGATGATCAGTCTTACGCTTCAGGTACCAGTCCAGGGACTATGAAATATTCTAGTGTGAAAACATTATTTTAAATAAATATTTCATATCAAACATGTCGGGAATCGAATCCAAGGCCTCTTGCATGGTAGACACACGCGCTGACCATTATCGGCGGCCTCCGTGGTGTAGTGGTCAAGACGCTTGACTCACGCACGGAAGGTTCCGGGTTCAATTCCCGGTGAGAACACGAAAATTAAAATGTGATTTTCCTCAAGCCTGGTTGTTCTGTAATGTAATTCACCACTGTAATTAGGCCTCTTGGCCTGTTGTGGTGCAAAAAAAAAAAAAAAAAAAAAGAGAATTATGAACGCATTTACATCTCGAGGCCTACAACAAAGTTGTTTGTTTATTTTACTTATAATAATATCCTTTATTTATTATCTCTTTTCACAAGTCTCAAATAAGTCATATATTTCTAGTTTTTAGGCAATTATGTTAAATTTTGAAGCTTCCTGGGTTGATATTAAAAATCAAAAACAGAAAGTCGGTTGTTTTGTCGTTTTGAAATCAAATAAAAAGTGTGTAGGGTTTAAGATGACCACTTTTGCAAACATTAAGTTATTAAATGTGGCTTCCGCCTCGGTAGGTCCCACTTCCATAGAGTAAAGTGACATAACGGTTCATAAATTCATGAATTTACGATTTGTAAATTCTCACTACGAAAGTGCAGCTCCTTTTCAGTTCTGACCTCAATTTCTAAGGAGCGGAATGGAAATTTCATAGCTCTTTGTTCGCAATACACAGCAGAAAACAGAGCCCTAAAATAAGCTTCTGTGCTTCTGAATTCAGAGTACCCGCCATAACACTTTTTCTAAAGCACTGACATTTCAAATTTCCTTTATTTTTAACGCTTTCAGCCCGGCCGTTCATTCAAATAAATACAATATTTTAAAATTCATATTTTAAGCACTTACTTTGTGGTTATCTTCATATTAAAATATTGAACCAGTTCAACATCCATTTTTAAGAAAGATAGGCTGGAGGTTGGGCTTATCCAGAAACCAATATAAGTAAAATGAGTTAGAAACTAGTTTAAATTTATCTCATCCTCAAGACCGTCAAAATAAATCCGACTTTCTAGTCCTATTCAAAACTCACTTTTTGATATGCCTGAACTACTAAGCTCAGTAAAATTAAATATCCCAACTAGAAACCTCAGACAAAACTTACTATTTCATACCGATAACCATAGAACTAACTATGGTTTTAATTCCCCTATGCCAAGAATTCTTAGGTCTGCCAACAAACATACCAGTCTTGATTCCCTTGATATAAATAAATGTATAAAATTCTTCTCTACATGTAATGTCGCTGAACTCCTCTTTAATGGCTTAACCGATTTACGTGCGGTTTCCAGTAAAATGTAGATCTTTGCGCTGCGGGTGTTTGTAAATATACTATTTTTAAATTGAATCTATAAAAAAAAAGTTAGAAACATAAATCTTTTTTTCATCGACCTATCAGAATAGCATTCGACGAGGACGCACATATAAAAAAAATGGAAATATGCTGGTTTTTTGTGTTTAAAAAAATATTGTTTTTGAATGTTTACAAAAAACATTTCGTATTTTATGGATCCCAATCAGATTCTTTCGTTGGTGAGAAGAGCCGAGTTTAAAATTTGCAAAAATAATTATTTATTTGAAAATTAATTATTTTATGTTTAGGGATTCAACCATAAACAAATACCTAGGTACCTAATAAAATTCAATATTCGAATATTAATAATTTCTAGTTTTGGAATTCAATCATAAACAAGTTCATGGGTACCTACTTATCAATGAAAAGTCTTTTCCCAAGGTAATAGCAGGCAAACCAACGTTTGGGCAGGGCAACGTGTGTCGGGTTCACTAGTTGATTTTAGTAAAAAAAGTTTATTTTACAGCATTTTTTTTCTATATATTGGTTTCAAAGCTGCACAAGCTTCTTTATTAAGGTTTAATTTACATAAACAATATTTCCTTCAGTCCACTCATGTCTAGTTTTAAAGATCCTATCCTTCCCACTTACAACCTCCTATCTTTACAAGGACCTCATGGCAAAAAACCTTGACTCATTAGCTCCAGATATTTCGATTGAAAATTAAATCAACACTGTTTTAATAATATAGGTTAAAATTCATTAGCAAATTGTACCTTGTTAAAGAAGCTTGTCACATGATCTTTACCGATTAATTATAAGTTTCAAGCCAATTATTCATAAAAAATTAAAGTTTATATATTTTATAAAGTATAAAAGATTTTTAAAAAGTTCAAATATTCAAAAAATTTTCAAATAATTCTAAATATTAATTGATTTGGTGTTTATTTTGTAGAACTCCATTCATTCTAAAATACTTTTTGAGGTTTTATTTGGTTATTTTGTTACTAAAATCTATGACAATAATAAAAGAGAGCTTTAAACAATACCAAATGAAATCTAGCCGTACTAAATGATCGCGAATTGAATTTACACTTACGATGAATTCTGTTAGCTGTGTCGTGTCGATCGACCGGTACCAGTGCTGATCGAAAAGCGTCTGATTTACGTTTCCGTTTCGCTGCGCTTGGCGCCTTGTTAGATTGCGATTTTATGTTACCAGTGTCCATATGTACGTAAAAAAATTATATCCAATATAATATAAATCCAATATAAAATACAAATACATAGTTAACAAAAATGTTTATACAATAGGTAGGTACATTCAATATATTTATATATATATTTTTTATGGATATAGCCACTTCACTGGCCCACAGGGACGTTCCGGAGTATCAGTGTACTATTTATTTATACATAATTGTACATAATTTCATATCAATTGTGTAAAAATTTAAAAAAAAAATTTAAAAAAATAAATTAAAACATACCTACATCAATAAAACGGAAAAGGATTTTCAAGAAACTAAAATTATATTCTTATATATGAAACATATTCCTCAACATATATCCACAGGAATAAATTCAGACTTGAAAGAGTTAAATTTAAACACTTACCAGCGGTCTTTTCATATTACTCTGTGAAATCCTCGATTTCTGAAACAAAAAAAAAACACGTGAAAATATTAGTTTTTAAACTAATTACTTGTTTTCCTACTAACAAACTACATGATACCATTAATTAAAATACGTATTTACTTTAATTTATAATTTTCACCAGTGACCGGGTTTCATCGTGACCGACATCGTCAGACTGGTGGGAGACAAAACATATTTTATTTATTTTTTTTAATTTTATTTATGTATTTTGAATCTAGAAATAGGACACATCAACATATTCTTATGTGTGCTCTAATAATAACAATGTACATATATTTATATATATTTCATTTATAAGTTGTTTAACACATGTTTCTTAACATTCTGTTTGAATTTTGATATTTTTTTTTCTTCCTAAATGTCTTTTCTAACAACAAAAAACCATCACACCGTTTCTCCATAAGGGTAAGCAGAGAGGATGGACTGCCACATCACTCTATCTTTGCATATATATCTCGCATCCTCTATATTTATACATCTTCTCATGCACGCACGCCGATTATTGACATGTCTATCTTCACGAATGGTGTAAATGTTTTTTTTACTGCGTTATATTAAATCTAATTTGATGACTGCCTTTTTCTTTTTTTTTCTAGTGTTGCAATCATGTTCATGTTAGCTTTGATAGTTTTTTTTCAAAAATTCTGTATTTTTTTAAAATAAATAATACTATACACAAACATCATCGTATTACGTTTCCGGCGCCAGCTCAGAAACAATAAATCATATTTGTTCAAACAACCTTTCAAATCAATAATTTACGTTAATTCTGCAAGGAATTGAACCCAAGATCTCAAGAATGGAAGGCGAACGCGTTTACTACAACAACGAGACAGACTTATAGCCAATTGATTTCCGTTTTCAGGATTTTTACGGGAGAGCAGCCTTCGAGTCCAAAACACTCGTCAAGCGTTCTGGTTTAGTTTCACCCACAAAAGAGTATTCTCCGCCCATCTGGACACAAAGAAAAACAAATATTTACTATGTTTACGAGAAACATGATTTATTTTTAACATGTTTGTAGATTTTTGCCTGAGATCGCCTTTGATTCAAAACGAAGTTTTATTTTACGTCAGTCTATTAAAGTTTTTAAAAGCTATATATTCATTTTGACATTTTTATTCATTCTGGGATACATTACTTTTTAAATTTTAATTAAATTAAAAATGCTTGTCATAAATAACAGTTTCGTTGTTTCTTGTAGTTGATTTGATACTAAATTGAGTAACACTCTAGGAAATACATAAAAATGTCGGTAATTAAATAAATCAATAATTTTATTTCGTGTTTCTATTCGATTTAAATAATTCAAAAACTGTTATCTTTAGACGAGTTATAGATGCGTGAACATTATCACAAAATTGATTCAGAAAGTAATTAACGCAACGCGATAGAAGCGCAATCATGTTCAACTTCATAGCTTAACGAACCACTGATTTGTATTAATTTTATGATTATTAATAATGAAAAAGCATTTCACCTGCAAGTGTGTCTCAAAAGTATCTCGACAAATATCAGTGTCATATGTCGTTTTAACCATTGCAACATATAAGTTTTAGAGCAGGTTCTTCGTTACAATGTTAACTTGCGTACTGGTAATGTCCCCACGTTGGGCGACTTTCCCATGAAAAAGGACAGAGGATACGCTGCCTTTTCACCTCTCCATCACACTATTAGAAATAAATTATAGTATATTGAAATCGTACAATATAATTTTTATTTATTTAATAATAACATGTTAAAAATTGCAAAAAATTTGAAAATTTAGAGAACGTAAATAATACACTGCTCGTGTTTAAACACCTACGTTTTCGCAACGCTATACGCCATCTGTCGACTTTTGTGGAATAAAAGAGCAAAAACCTCTGAAACACAAAAAAAAACTGAAGGCAAAGAATGAAAAACTGAGAACAAAAGTCAACAGATGGAAGAGTTGAGGAAATGTGGATGTTTAAACATGGGCAGAATAGTAAATGTTACACAGTCTGTAAAATGGCTACTTAAGTCAACCAGACAGGTCATAAGCCGTGTAAATGCCAAGACTTCCGAATTCCCTTCTCAAAAATGGTTTCCTTCTCTGTTTCACCAAATTTACTTACAAAATACAGCTAATATGTATCCAGCGACTGTCTTACCAACACGATAAAGTTACTTATGCTGGAAACACTGAACTTGTTCGTTTAAGAAAAATAAAATTAATGCACGCAATAATTGGTGGACATTTGAATAATTCATATTCGATAACCAAGGTTCGATAGTAAACCTGGTTTCAAACGTCTTATTAAACCGCGGAGTTTAACTGTCTGCTATAACCGGGCATTATCACACTGTTAAACTAGAAACTTGTAACCAGAAGCGAACTAAAAAAAATATGTTTTTTTTAATAGTTCTCCTCAGAACATATCCCGAAATGATGGCTAAAACATAGTAACTGACACTTCTTCATCTCAAATAACAAGGAAAACTTTTTGAGAATCAAACATTGGTTTGATTATTTATTAGAACGATTTCAATCAAATACATTTATTATTCATTTATTGACGGACTTATGCAGTCTATTCTTACAATTGTAAATACAATTTCTTATAACAGATACAGATACTGAACAAATGAAATACAACTAAATAAAATTAAAGCTAGGACAAAAAAAAAATACTCCGTCAAGACAAGATCCGGTCTATTTTAGTTATTTTTTAAATCTATAAAGACTTGCACCAAAAAAGTCCAGATCTTGTCTTGAGTTTTCAATACGATACAATCGGGACACTGGTGCACGCAAGCCATAGTTTGTGCTGTGTTGATCGAGGAACAGCACATTATTATTTTGCAACCGGCGGATTGGAACGTTGAATGCCACTCGTTCCAGTAACGATGGTACATCAATTAAGCCATTCAGTAAATTAAACATAAATATGAAGTCAACGTTATTTTTACGTTTTTGTAGAATTGAGATTTTTAACGTTGACTATTGCTCTGTAAGTATAGTCTTCCTTCTCGAAGCCAACCATCTATGCTATTTTTCTGAGCAAACGATGTCGCACCAATTTGATATGATTTTTCCGGCCTACATAGAAGGGAGACCAGATCACGGAGGCATATTCTAAAACGGAAAATTAGTTATTGATTCCAAAATAAACTTTTTATAAAAGCCTACCAACCTAAATAATAGCGTATATATATATTTATGTACATATATGCATGTATATGTGTGTATGTATGTGTATGTGTGCACACGCGTGTGTGCATGTAAATGGAGAAATATAAAAAAAACAGATATGTTAGTCTGCCTTAGCGCGGATCTTCTCCTGCTAAGCATGACTTTATAATAGGCAGTGTATCAATTTATTATCTCCAAATTTAAATACTTCAATAATACTATGTTGTTATATATTGTATACTTTTTATTAACTTATATCTGTATTCTTAATTATTATGTTCCTACATTCTTCTAATTTTAGGATTCTTTTAATATAACCGATAGGAAAAAATCAACTTCTGTTTTCTCTACTAAAATATATTTATGTATGTACTTTATGTAAGATTAGTTTTTATTTTCTTTTTCTCATTATTTTATTTTAAACTTTTTGCTACTTTTGTAAATAATATATGTCTGTTCTTTAAAAATAAATATATGTAAAACATGTAAAAGCCTACAAGGCGTTTGAATAAATAAATAAATAAATAATATTAACAAAAACTTATAAATAAATAAAAAAACAAATTTAAAAAAATTACCTTGTGTACTTTTGTCTTTAGCTTGAGTATTATTTTCTATATTTCTTGGTTCAAATAATGATAAATAATAATGTTTTTTTGTGCGCGCCCAGTAGTGCATAGGAAACTGCTTTTGTACAATAATTCAGTGTATTTTGATCATCTGTTTCAATAATATCATAGCCGCGATATAAAACGCTATCTTTATCGGTACATATCGAGACGGTATAAAGTAAAATCGATATTTTTGTACGACAATGCGTATACTTTTATGTAAAAATTTTAAACGTATTTGTCGGTAACCTGTAAATAAACATTTTTTAGAATAGAAAACAAATAACATTTGTAACCATATCAATTAATAAAAAATATATATAATGTTTTATGATAATCTTAATGAATCCCTAGGGGGTGAAATCCTTTCTTTGTCTACAAAAATTTAGACACACTGAAAATATTATTGGTAAAAGCAACTGGTTCAAGAAGAAGTAAAAAAATTGAAAAATATTTTCAGGCCTAGTATGTAGGTGACATTAAAAGTCAGATGAATCTCAACATCATAAAAATAAAGGTTTTAGCTATTTAATATTTAATGAAGGAATAATACTACAAAAACGTACAACTAATATTGACTCCATATATATGTTCGGCATACTAAATGGTATAATCGATGTTCCATCATTACTGGGACAAGTAAAATTCAATATTCCGACTCGTAGATTGAGAAACAATGAAGTACTGTTCATCGATCAGCATTGAACAAACTATGGCCTAAATTCTCCAATGACCCGCCTTTGTCGTATTGTTAACTCAAGACAAGATCTGGACTTTTTTGGTTTAAGTTTACAACGATTTAAACGATCAATAAATAAATAGTCCAGATCTTGTCTCGATGTCCCTTAAGTTTGTCAATGCTTCTTTATTTTTTTAAATGTTTAAACTATTCTTTTATTGTTATATTGAAACCTTATAAATTGTATACATGGACAATGTCCGTTAATAAATAAATAAATAAATACATTCATATACACATTATATTGTATTATGTTTTAATATCTTATACTAATTCGGCTCTGTGCTCAGTGGTCTAAAGTTAAAATATCGCCATACGAACAGAATATATTAATTAATACGGCTCAATTGAAATGTGGTCCAACAACAAAAACCAGAATTATTTTTATCTTAAACTAAACATTCATAAAAAAATTATCTACACCTGTCAAAGCATGAACTTATTTATTAACTAAACACACCTGACGTATTAAATTGTGTAATATCGATCTACGTAATATCATTTTATAAGTCGGTACATATATTTATACATATATGCGTAAATTATTCTCAGTGGTGGGAGCCAGTGCTATGCAAGCTTCTGACGTCACTGCAACCTGTAAATATCTATTGACAGGTCCCCAAGAATAGTTCTTGCCCTCCAAGTCTAAGTCTATAAAGAGTCTGGCTACTGTGTGGAAGGCGAGAAATTACATTTATTTTGCTAAATCTCCCCCTCCATGCCCAGATATTAGGTAGGGGGCGAGCTCTTTAACATCTTGAGTTTTAACCAGTGGTCCCTCAAGGATGAGGCTCCCTTTATGACGTAAAGCATCACATTCACATATAATGTGTACAGGTGTTTCCTCATCTGCACTGCAGAACCTACATCTAGAAGTTTGGGAAAGGTTCATTCTAGCGCGGTGTTTGTTCAATCTGCAGTGCCCTGGGCGGGCTCTAGTGATAACCCTCACTTGATTTCGGTTAAACTTTATTAGGTCAAAAGCAAAACTTTGCGAGTATCCTTTATGCGGATATTTTTTTTTTAACTTAATAAAATACAGGTACACGTTTATTGCGGGGGATGCATTCTGGATATGTATGCGATAAGGGAAATTTCGCGATCAACGGGGGATTTTTCACGGAACTCTTTCGATATTTTTCAGCTGATTTTAATTTAATTTTAATGCAAAGCTTGTAAGATCGTTATTTAAACCAATCAAACCAACCATTGCTTGCGTTACAACCAATAATTTCATCTCGCTTTTTTTTCAATTGATCGCACTGTGGACTCGGGCGATTTAAAATTTCTACACACAACTTCAATTTTACTACAATTTTCTATCATTTCTATTGTTTTTTATTTCTTTTCGTCTCAAAAGATCTTCACAGGTCACAGTGACGTCAAGAGCTTGCATAGAACTTACCCCCACCTCTAAAAATAAGAACGTCACTACATTGCGAAAAATATCGCGTTTTTAATAGCCCGCACTCGCCAGGGTCGCGATCACCGGGTGCCTGCACATGTACGAGGTAGACTCGAGAGTGGCTCCATGATTTGGGGGCCACATGAACTGAAGTACTTTTTTATGATAGAGAAAATCCAAAAGAAGTTTCTGAGATATCTCTACATGAGAGAGTGCGGGTATTATCCTTGGCTCTACCCAACCGAGTTTCTCCAGGGTATGCATGGCTACAACAGTTTAGGGACTAGAAGGAATGTGTATTTGACTACACATTTTTATCGATTGTTGCGCGGTATGATCGATAGTTCTGAGATTATGATGAGCATTAGTTTGTATGTTCCTGATAATTACCTAAGACAGCGTCAGCATAGATTGTTTCATATTCCGATATTCAGGACCAACCTGCCTATGGTTATGCCTGTTGGAAGGGCTACCGCTATGCTGAACTACATCGCTTTGGATATTGATCTGTTCCATATACACGCATACGCGAAATGGTTTTCCGGAGCAGGATTCTCCTACTACTTTGACATGAGTCTTTTTCGTGTATTTTTTTTTCTTTTTTATAATATGTAAGTATTGAATATATGTTTGTAATGTATATGTTTTATTTTAAATAAATTAAATTAATTTAATTGAATTGAATGATTTTTTTTTATTTATTCTTATTTATTTCTAATACTTTTTGTTTTAAACAGAAACCAAAAAAATCATGAAATCATTTTTTTTGAACACTTGCCAAACACAAGAAGCAGACACTTTGTTTTCGAGTTAAACTTGTAATATTTTTATTTTTTTCCTTCATGTATGTTTTGATGCAATTTTTGTACAAATTGATTTTTATTAGAAGTGTTATTTTTTGTGTTGTCTTGTGCCATAAACATATGTGTTGTCGTCATTGTTTTTGATTTTTTCAAAAAGTATGTACAATATAAACAATAAAAATGATAAGTCGTGACTGAGATAACCCGTCTCGACGACACAATATAACATAATGTGCTGAGAGAAATGTACAACATTTTAACACAATGTTACCCACATTTTGAAACACAACACATGTTTTTCATTTTTCTTTGAAAACCTATGCATTAATTTTATTTTAAAACGTACACAGAGTTATATCAATTGAGT
Source organism: Micrasema longulum (assembly GCF_059751315.1). Taxonomy (NCBI): domain Eukaryota; kingdom Metazoa; phylum Arthropoda; class Insecta; order Trichoptera; family Brachycentridae; genus Micrasema; species Micrasema longulum. The sequence continues at coordinate 123,232 of NW_028279795.1, forward strand.
TAGAAATTGAAAATATTATTTCAATTTTTTTTCTTTATTGGGGCATTCCACCAAAATTCGCTGACGTAAATAATAATTACATCTGGGAACTCATTTCGAGATTTAAAAATATTTAATTCATTTAAATTTAAATAAAATGAATAACATCCATATGTTGTGACGTTTATACATTTAATAATATAATGTCAGCGATACAATTTATAATGTTATCATCAAAATTCAACCCACGCACATATTTAAAAGTGGTATAAAATTTCACAATAATTCAATTTATATCCAAATGTAGGCTTGCCGAAAACATCTGGATTAAAATTAGCATAATCTGGTATTCAGATAAAAATACAACATAATAAATTATGACTTTAGTTGACCAATTTGGTATAAAAATGATCCAATAATATTAAACCGGGGATTTGCAAACAAGTTTGTACAATGATTAAGACATTCAATATTTTTTATAATATTTTTGTTAATTTTTACGCCCATGAGGCTTTTACTTGTATAAAAGTAATTATATAAACAGCATGTAATTAGTAACAAATAATTTAAGGAAAAAAAATAGAAAATATAAAAAATTTCAAGAAATAGAGGATGCTTGCTGTATAAGAGATAAAAAAATTTGGAATTAGATATTTTTTTAAAAGTTAACCAAATTAAATTTAAAGAAATACAGCTTATTGAAATACAGTATAAACAGGATGTTCTTTAAACCTTGTCACATCCAAAACCACGATGATCAGTATGGATATGAAAACATATAAGCATATTAAAAAGTATATTAAGAATAAAGAAAGTTTAAAAAAATAAAATAGTAAACAAAACAAATGGTTTCTTATTTCCGCAAAAGAGAAGCGAGGGAAGCGCGGCTGCGCATTTTCGGCGTTTCAGACTTCCCCTCCCTGATATTATAAATTTTTAAATTTTATTCGTTCAAAAATGTATTTTCATGTGTCAATATATCTTCTTGCTCATTCTGATCTCATTACTGATCATCATGGTTTTGGATGTGACGTGGTTTAATGAACAATCTGTTTATTATATATGTATATAAACGTTTCATACACCTAGGTTTAAAATATTATTTTACAATTTAAAATGTTTTTATTTTTAAATTTATTTTATTCCCTTTCTGCACCTAACGGTGCATAGGGCACTGCATTAATACACCAATTGCAGCGTATCTTGATCGTTTTTATTACATAGAGGTAAAATGATTACTCTTACGCTTCAGGTACTAGTCTTGGGACTATGCGATATTCTAGTGTAAAAACACCCTGTTAAATAAATATTTCATATCAACCATGTCAGGAATCGAACTCGAGACCTCTTGCATGGTAGGTATTCACACTGACCATTACACCACGAGGCCGACAAAGTTGAATTATTTATCTAATTTTATTATGAATGAACCAAAAAAATGTTAATGTAAATTTCTGTTTGATAAGGAATCTAACATAAATAAATATAGTATACACATTCAAGTTTGATATTTTTGTACAAGTTTCTTTTATTTATTTAATTCCATTAGAAACATAGTGAAATACAATCTTTACTTTTTGTAACATTATTTATCACTATTGTACACTTCCTCAGGAAGTGTCCTGTCCTAATTTATAATATTTTAACTGTTCTTTTATATAAACACTTATATTTACTTATGTGTATTCATTACTTATAATATATGTTTTCTAACACAGTATTTATATCTATACTCTCAACATTTAATTTTAAACATATTTAGAACTCTCTCATTTTTTGAGTTTTCTGGCATTTTTTTATTTTTATTTTATTGTTTCATTTGGCTATATGATTACCATAGTCTTATACAGTACATACAACGTATTATTTACATCTATACTTATTCTAATGTTATTTATTCAAAAAATTTTATTTCCATTTTTATTTTATTTATAAGGCAGGTCTGGGATATCGCTTTTTTTTTTTTTTTTAATTTTATTTTTTTTTACGGACATTGACCGTTTGTATAATTCGTAGGGATAAATATTACAATATAAGAACAGTTAACAGCATTAAAAAATAATAAAAAAAGCATTGAAAAACATAAGGGACATCAAAACATTCCATTTTTTTACCTGTATAAATTTTTATTATTTATATTTTTCTATTAAAATTTTGTTTATTGTTTTGATTATTTTGTATATTGTTCAATATGTTTATAAATGTTTTTGATTTATACATAAAAGAGTCCCGACTTAACATGGAATTTTCTAACATGACGGTACCTAAAAAAATGATTGTGTTCTTTGAAAAAATTGTGTATTTGGTGCATTAAATAAATAAAAATAAAAAATACAAGATCATGACTATTTATTTAGTGCTCGTTTAAATCTATGTAAACTGAAATGATGTTTAAACATAGGCGGAAAAGTGGCTACTGAAACCAGCCAATGACAGGTCATAAGCCCTGTAAATGTTTAGACTCCCACTTTCCTTTCTCAAAAATTTTTTCCCTCTCTGTTGCAACAAATATTAATGAGAAAAACCCATTTTCACAAAACTTTATTACATTATTTTATTTTAACGTTTTTAGTGAATTAATGTGAAGATCCTGTAAATTGAAGTTATAGGGTATTAATCCTAAGACGACGATTTACAATTTGATGCTTATGCTAAATAATAAAGTACATTTATGTAGGTGTGTATTCACATGAGTGGACTTTCGTGACATTAACATAAAATACAGTAACTACCCTCGGTCGTAAATATATGAGGTGGTCACTAAAAGCGAGTTTCACAGTATGTGCGAAAGGGAGAGATCCAACACCCTTATTTAAGGGTGTGACTCAAGTTAGGGGCACTTAAGTCTTGCCCATTATCTGAGAAACTCACACTTAAGTTTTACTAACATATTGACTTACGAGAATCCAGAATTATTTGTTGAAACTAATTAACTCAGAAACACAATTACCTAACTGAACAGAGGTAGAGAATCTTTTGAGAAGGTAATAAGGAATTCGAATGAATTGAATTTTATTTTCTTTACTACTACTACCATCACGCCATTTCCCCGTAGGAGTAGGCAGAGAAAATGGACCGCCACACACGTCTATCCTGGCATACATTTCTAGCTTCTTCCACATTCATACGCGCCCTTCGGTTCTGTCTGCTTTTGACATAACCAGACCTAAGATTTTGGCTTATCTGATAGTGCTACGTTTTTCTTGGTCGTCTTCGTCTCATGATACCGTTTATTTTCGCTATTTATACTTGTTTTACCATTATTTTGTCGTCTATTCGTTCTACGTGATCAAACCGTCTCAGAAACCTTTTCTTAATCTTATCAATTATACTTGTCTCAGATTTACACTCTCGCCTGATTTTATCATTTGTAACCCTGTCATGCATTGATTTCCCACACATTTGTCTAAGAGATCGCATTTCAACCGCGTTCACTCGGCTTTCATCCTCCTCTGCCAGTTTCATGTTTCACTCCGTTGTGCACTGCCAGTTTAGCTTCGATTGACATATTTTTTTATTTTCTTTATTGATTTATAAATCCTTGCTGAATGATAAATATGATTCGATTCAATTCAATTCATTTATTAAAAAAAAAAAGTCTAAAGTAAAATTTAAGACGTACATATTATAAAAAGACAAAAAACACCTAGCGAGACTCTAGTCAAAATAGTAGGAGAATCCTGCTCAGGGCAACCCCTTGGATATATGGAACATAGAACAGACGAATATCAGAGACCTCAGATAGAGATCACTCACGAGAGATCAAAGTCAGAACGGAGATGACGCGAGACTGCTTTTTCAGGATGCATGAACTCCTGCAGCAGTAAAAGATTTAATTTGGACCTCCAAATGCGCATTTTGCGTCTTCTCAGTACTCCTTTACCGCGTCAAAACGTGGACACTCACATCCGAAGCCTTTGAAAGGTGGTGCTACAGGAAAATATAAGGATATGGGGTTTAAGCATCCCTCCCCAAATCTCTACCCCTCCTGAACAAAAAAAATTGCGACAAAAACGTATTTAGCCAGTAAAGCGATACGCACCAGACGCGGATTAGAGAAGCGGCTGGGTAGAAGAAGAGTAGGGGTTTGTGGAGGGACTGCTAGTCCGAGAAATTAAGGATTTACTACATTTTGAAAACACATATTTTTTTAATGACTTTTTGGAAAAATTTTACGAGGATTTTTTTTTAAAGCTTACCATGAGGAATGTTCCTCTGAAGTTTCGTGGTCTGGCCCTGAAAAACCGTGTTTAATATATATGAGTACCCTAGTACCAAAGTAGGACAATCGCCATTTTCGCAAAATGCGTTTTATGATTAGTTATGCCAAAACGATGTAGCTGCACGACGTGGTGGAATATTAATTTATTGCACAGCGCCCTTGAGGTGATTTTCACAAAAATGGCGCTATATAATTTATCCAAACATTATTTTTATTAGTGTTAACGAAATAAAAAAAGATATCCGAAGGTCGACTGTAGACTGTAGTTATCATAGCCGGACATGTGGCCAACAGGCTGCTCGCTAATTCCTAGAACTGCTGTAACTGAGAGATAGTACGTAAAGTTCCGATGCGTTGGTGTTCGTTTTGTTCTGAATCGTTTCACTCAGCCATTTTTTTCCCGTTATATTAGAGAAATGCATCTGTAGTTACTGGGGATAAATGTGATAAACAATATAATTTTAATGATCTTTTATTAAACTATATAAGAAATGACACACAATTAACCTCTGACAAATTGCCAAACTCGAGTTGAAATGGATTTCAGATACTTAGCATACGTTAGATGCTCGTCTGAAGCTATAAATAAGAAGCCTTTCTACCATACTACCCTTCTCGTTTCATATTGAGCCTGTGACAAACTCTAATCTTGGTTCTTAGTACTAACCGAATATATGACTCCCCTAACTAGGGGTGACGGATTTATTAGACTGTGTCTTAGTGTAGGTATATTGTAAGAACGATGAGATCTACACCGGATATTGTTTTAAACGACGTGCTAAAGATAAAACAATAAAATATGTTAAATCTTAAAATTTAACTAATGTTACTAAATATTAGTATATACCGACCGACCCCTCCCGACTTTTTAAGTCTACCGGTATCGAGATGTACCAATATATATATAGTTAGATAATATATATAGCGCTATTTTTGTTAAAATCACCTTAAGGGCGCTGTACAATTAATACATATCCCAGTACATTTTGCAGCTACAGTGCGCTTAGACAGTTCGAAATTTAGCCCCCATTTACACATTTTAAAAGTTGCCAAATAAATTAAGTGTATAGAAATATTAAAAAAATATATATATAATCAATAAAAAGGAGTAAGATTACAACACGTCTTGCAGCTACTAAGCGCATAGAAAATTGGAATTCTAGACCCCATTTACAAAATTTAGGTATTTTAAAGTTGATATATAAAAGCTAGATAACAAATCATCATGCCGCTACTAAGCGCATAGACGAGTGAAATTCTCGCAAAGTTAAAATGATATCAATAAATTTACAAAACATCGAGAATAATAGTAATTTTGTCAAGTGTTCATACCAAGAAGTAAGCAATAAAAAACTAAAAAAATAAAACACTGTTTCAACTCCATGGTTAACAAAGGGAGATAGATGTCCGAAGATAAGCTTTTGTGGACAGCAAGTAGATACCGTCGCCATGTGGCCCACTGGCTGCTTGATAATTTCTGCAAACGCACGTGTGTAGTTACTGGGGAATTATGTTTATTGTTCCAACGACTTGGAGTCCATTTTGGTCTGTATTATTTTGTTTTATGAGACGCAACATTCCTGTTCAATTCACTTTTTTACATGAATATTACACAAAGACGTGTATGAGCGGTTTGATTTATCATTTTGTATGTGAGAAGGCAGGTATTTGAAATATTATGTATTTATCAGTACTTGTCTCTAATATTTGCTAAAATTAGTATAAATATGTGACCACAAAGTTAATGCTTTTAACAAAAATAATATTTAAAATTTCAATTTCAATTAATTGCTTTCAGTATATTTAATTTCATTGAAATATTTTTTTTATTAACTGCCGTTGCTAAGTTGTACAAAATGTATAACATAAAATATAAACAAACGGTTTTTTTAACATTTTTAAGGAGGTTTCATAAGGGTCTATGAAATACTGTCTAATAAAAAAAAGTCGTACTTATTAGTAGCATAAAAAATATTTTTCAATTTATAATTTTAAACTTCCGCGAAAACGGTTCATTGCATTGGCCACGCTCCTAATACGTCACGATTTTATGGTCGATAAAATTGAAATAGAAGATTGTTACGAATTTTTATGACATAATTGTCAAGGCCAAACATGTCGCGTTTTTGTAAAGACATTTTGTTACACAATTTTATTTGAAAAGTTATGTATGAAAACATTACGCCAGTGTCCATATTGATTGTAAAAATACAATTGAATTCGGTATTTGTAGTAAGTTAAATTTTCTTATTATATGTTATGTTCTCGGCCTCGTGGTTTTATGGTCAGCGCGTTTGCCTATCATGCAAGAGGTCTTGGGTTCGATTCCCGACAGTCCAGGGACTATGAAATATTCGGAAGTGAAAACACCTCTTTAAATAAATATGTCAGTTAAATAAATAAATAAACATAAAAAACTTCAAGAATTCTCGTACCTAGATCGGCGTATTTATTTTAAGCAAAATCATACATACCACAATCCACCAATGACTGAAAAGATATTTTTTGACTAACTTAATCAAACCAAATCGAACTAAGAAAAAAACATATAATCGTAAAATATTTACTCCTAAAAGGCGAAAACCATATTATTTTGATGGCGTATCAAAAGAGGTTATCCGTCAAGTGAGTGATACGTGAAGATGTTATTTATGACACCCTTGACGTGGGGTCATTTTCCCTTATGAGCACTATTTGAGTTCAGATCGCCCCCAGCAAATTGTTGCTAAATTACATTTTCCCCCTTCTCAAAAAGATCAATTTTGGATACCGATTGGAGATCATGAATGGAATCATTACGTAAGATTCACAGCATCGACAAATAAAAATGGCCCTTTTTACAGCCTTTCAAAGGTATACATAAAAATGGCCGATTTCTCTTGCCAAGAAGTATTAGCTTGACCTAACCTTAAGGTTTTGTTAGCAAAATGGTGGCGACATGATAAATCAGATGCTTTTCTTTATTTTATGTTTGACTCAATAAATTTTTCATATGACATGAAATATAGTTTTCACTTTCTTGATTATAACTTTACATGGATATAATAATTAAGTTTAAAACCCTTAAACAATCGGTGCTACATGCATGATTATGATATTTACAGATTTGACTGAATTTAACTGGACGTCCCTGATTTAACAAGACTGACAAGTATTAAATTACCTTTATTTATTATTTATTTTATTTGGGAAATCAAAAGTTCTACATACATATTTTTAGTAAACAAACAGATATGGTGTATAAACTCAGAACTAATAACAGATTTCCACATAGTATACAAAGTTAGTAAAGAAAATATATTACATATCAAATAAATACATACAATTTATACATATAAAAATGTTATTTTCATGTACTCAATGATCAAAGATTTTTTAAATATTTATTTTAAGAACATTAAGTTACTGTAAATTGGGCGGGATAAGGACAAGAATGCTTGAAGAGAGGAAAAGAGGAGGGGAGGGGAGATGTACATATTTATTATTATAATGTCTACTAAGTTACATAATACATTTTTAGTGTAAATTTTAAATCTGACAGAGTGATGTTTGTGTAATCTATATTTTTAAATTTTGTATTGTACATTGAAAAAGTCCTACGAAAAAAAGCATTTTTAACATACCTTGCCTTTAAAAATAATAAATTGCTTTTCTTACCTATTTTTTTAGGGTGATTTGAAAATTAACATATATTTTTTGTCTTTTATTGTTGTTTCTCATCTGTGCTTTTTTAAATCCCTTAAAATATATATGCATTTACATTTTTTTTTTCTTTCTGAAAATGTTTTTTATTCTTATATATTTTAATTCTTACATTTTAATTACTTTTAGTTAGTTCTTTTTATTTTCATATTAATATCATTTCCATTTGTGTAAATACTAACTAGAATTTGTTAACAAAACTTTTTTTACTATGATTTTCGTTTTTAAATTACTTTTTTATTTCTTTTTTCTTCGTTTGTTTAACTTGAAAAATAAAAAATCGTTAATTGATAACCTAAGCATGTTGTATAAAAACTTCACTGGTCTCTTAAGATAAGTCTTATTTTGTAAACTATAAAACTATGTTATTGTACTGTATGTTTCCTGAACAAAAGAAATTAAAAAATACCGAGCAAGATTGAAGTCTTCTTTATTGTGGCTTTAGGTAGACATATTTTTTTTTTTAATTCTTTTTTATAAATTGTCAGACCATACCGGCTCGGAAACGAGTAAGGAAAAAAATATGTTTCTTATCCATTGTCAATTTTCAGAAAAAAAATTCTTTCAGCGATAAAATCAAAATAACTTTATTATGCTAATGCTGTTAAAATCACTTTGATTTTTTGTATTTTACTTACTTAAACTTAAATAATACCTACAGTAATAAACTTCATAAGTAAACTAGTTACTAACATATTTTTTTGGTCAATGGATTATAAAAAAATAACTTGTCTTGAATAGGTGCGAAGGTTTTCACGGTCACTGTTATCAATATAATTCTTTTTTGGGTGATAACCATTTATTGAGCCCAAAAGATAAGAATCCCCTGGAAACGAAAGCTGTTCATAAACTAAGTTGCCAAGAATGTGATAGAGTGTACATAGGACAAACAGGGCGCACAGCAAAAAAAATGATTGACCAACACAAAAGAGCGTGTAAACTTGGGCATCCTGACAAATCTGCAATAGCCGATCACTTTATAGACACCGGACATTTTTTCGCATTTGAACCGAAAATTTTGCATAAATCCAGTAATTACAGTGCCCAAATAATAAAAGAGGCAATTGAAATACACAGACACCCAAATGAAAAAAACAAAAACATGGTTCTCAGCTCTACATACTACAAAAATGAAAAGAAATGTGCCTACTGCCGACTGGGACACGGTAAAAACTACTAATACTTAAACACACACTTTTTTCTATTAAACACACAGTTTACCCTAAAGATGGCTTCTGCAATGGTAGCCAAAACGTCCGAACAAATCCAACACACAAGGTATCACCCAAAAAAGAAACAAATTGATAACTTGTGTTGACTTTACGAGAAAATTTATTGAAATGCGTTTTAAGAGATACATAACAACTAACAGTAAAATTGATAAAAATTTTGAATAAAAAAGACAGATCAGAAAGGGCTGTACGTTTATTATTCTCTATTAATCAGAATTTTAAGATGTCTTTTTCAATTACTCGCGTTTTTTTCACCAGTCAACATTGACATTATAAACCTATTTTACTGGTCTTTAGTTCAAACCATAACAGCCTTTCTCAATATTGTGGATTATGGATCATCTCAGGGGTGGCATTTCGCACGGATCTCGACATCTGTACACGTATTGTAAGTACATTAGTCTAAGACTCCGCATTTCGAATGTTTTCAGTATTCAGCCTCCCTTGATTAAATTTTCTAATACCATATTAAATGTTCATAAGGAACAATAATTTAAATATAAATGTATTGCAACAGAGATGAAGAATATTTTCAAGAAGGGAATATAGAAGTCTAGGCATTTACTGGGTTTTTGACATGTCATTAGCTAGTTCAAGCCACTAAAAAACTATCGAATGTGGCTTGGAGAGATTGTTAGTAAAAATGTACGATTTATATTAATGTTGATAAATAATTCGATTCGATTCCGTTATTTTGTAAAATTGAAAAATGTACGATGTTAGTAATGTTGATAAATAATTCAATAACAAAAAAGTGGCCACTATACGCTTTGTAACTTTTTTTTATGTCACCATGGAAATCAATATTTTTCTTCTACCTGGCCAGGAATTAAACTCAGAACGAATGGTAAGCAAACGCGTCAAACTCTACGCCACGAAGTTGACTTACCTCCATTCGATTTTCTAGTGGAGGTAAGTCAACTTAGAAGACATAACTGTATTCTCCACCCGCCTGGACACAAAGAGGATAAACAGAATTGACTGTTGCTTACTAACCTAAACTGACAAATAAAAAAAATTATATCCGACATCAACAAAAGCTCCGATAATGGTTTAAGTTTGGTTTATGTACACAGTTTAAATTTTCTTATATTTAAAGAAATGACAATTTAAGACATTTTAAAGTACTCAGTTGAAGATCACTTCAACTTCTACGTTTTTTAATTCCAGCCAAGAAGTTCAAATGACAATTTAACACTTCTTTTAAAACTTAATGTAAAAACTTGGTCGTAATTTCATTACCAGGTTTTGAGTTTTAAACTTTACACCCTCTCAACCTCTCCCTTAGTTCGGAAAATGACACTTGTTTCTCTCAGATAAAGCCGCCTTATACCTTAGAATTCCCTATTTTTAGTTTTTCTCTATCAAACGCCATCTATGCTTAAATCCCAGAGCCTTCTTTCTGTTCAAAGCTTTTGCGCTGTACACAAAGAAAAGACGGGAGAGGGTAATGAAGTATGAAGAAGAAAAGGCTTCTCAATTTTTAGCTCTAAAATATTTCAACAACGACCTTTTATTTTTGTGACAATCACTAAAATATATTTGCTTCACTTTGATTCATTAAAATAAAACCAATAATCTTTATTTTATTTCAATTATTTATTGACAATTCTTGAAAGAATTCCATTGTAATGATGTAATAACTTATATTTAAATATAATAACTTAATATAATAACTTATATGTAATAATTTAAAAATACTTGGTACACTTCCACTTATTTATTTGACCAATTAGCGCTTTCACCCTCTAATCACCCTCTTTTTACAAATTATGTGATATCTTTATTTTAAGCTGTATTTTTCTAGCGTGTACTTTTGTATTTCTATGTAAATAATATATAATATAATATAAAGGATGAAAAAAAAGCATCTTCAGATTATTGAATACTATACAGTGTAAGGATAGTTTATATAAAACTAAATATTGTCTTAAGTGTAGGTGCATTTAAAAATAAGTTGAAAATGACACAATACGTAATATTTCAATGGAACAGAGTGAGACAAATTATTGAAACATGTGTTGGTGGTGTACTTTAAGAGAGGATTATATTCTATAAAAAACATTTATTGTTTTATTACAATGTACAGGGTCCAACTAAGGGGGCTAATAAGGGTGAGTTTTTGAATTCTATCTGCTGATTTATTAAAATTCAATCGCTACTATTTTTTATCCTATTTATTTCTAAAAATTTTAATCTATCTAACTTTGACCTTTATGTCCTACATGTAATTTTTTTATGTTTTTTGATTTGTCAATATTATATTTTTACTCATTTAAATGTGTTGCATAGTTTAATATATCGTTACTTAATCTATGTGAAGCTACATGTTCTTTTAGTCCATATTTAATTGCTCTCCCGCTTTGTCATATATATATGAACCAGGACAAGTACATGTTAATTAATATATTCCACCATTTTCAAATTTGTTGACCTGATCTTTACTACTAATTAATGAAAAAATGAAAAAACAATATTTTTTCTAGTCCACTCCTGTTTTGTTTTAGTAATAAAGATTCATTAGAAAATTGTACTTAGATAAGGAAACTGTTGTACAGTTTCAAAACAGATAGGTAAAAAATATTTTTATTAAAAAATTTTATATTTTAATCATTAATTTAATTACAATGAATAACAACTAACTGAAGTGTTCCAAATATTAATTTAACAAAGTTTTAATTTTCATTATAACGGTTTAACTTATTTTAAGTTCTGTAATTATTTGTAGGCTAAAATAGAATATTAGCAATAAATAAATCGTTACTCGATATTTTTCAGCGTGTTCCGAGAAAAAAGAACGAAGCAAAATACAAGAAAAATAAATAATAATTGATAATCTGAGAAAATACGGCTTAGAAAAAAGTGACCTTTGATCCTCGGGGAAACGACGTATAAGATTATTATGTATTCCATTCAAAGAGCTTATCTTTCCTTGGATTATAGTTAGGGTGTATTTTTGTAACATAATGTCCAAGGGTAAATAAAATGATTTGGCTTTTTAGAACTATCAGTGTTTTTAAAGCACATCGTAAGTATATTTATATTACTATTTTATTTTTTTGTTTTTTTAAGAAAATTATGATATTCCCTATAGTATTTTAATCTTAATGTATAAGCAGACTTATTCATGTATGAAAACATATAAAACATGAAAAACTTTAATAAAAATTATCTTAAGAGTCCCAATCAGAACTAGCTCCCTCGGTATATTTAAAAATCTTGTCAAATCTATTAAACAACTTTATGTAATAACTTTGTTACTATACGCACGTAAACATTATTCTCTACCTTCCGTTACAAAAACAAGAGTTACTAGATACTCCACCCAGATGCTGCAAAAAAAAAAAAACAACCTTCGGTCAAAGAGGATTGGCCTACTACTCCCTTAAAGTGTACAATCTACTTCCATTATCCATAAGGAAAATTAGTAAGTTCTCACAATATAAAATTGCTATTAAGAAATGGATAGTGGAAGTGAGTTGCGCACGGGTCGATGAGTGGATCAAGCCAAATAGGTTAAAAAAAAATTAATTGGTCTGTATAAATTGGTTTTGTTTTATATGAATATTTTTGTTTTTTATTGTTTATTACGTTATTTATAATTAGGTTAATTGGATTAATTGCGTTTTTTTATTGTTTTTATTATGTTAACTTTGTTAAATAGCTAATCTTCGGCATGTTTCACATTTTGTAAAACGTTTCCCTCGGCACGGGACACCCTGGTGAGGGAACATTATTCTGGATAAAAAAAAGAATACGAACAATGTAAAATTATAAATAAATAAATATACATCAAAATACATTTCATAAACATTCCCTTAATTTTATTTCAAATGGAAGTCACTAAATGACTTATTTCTGCCTACCATTTTCAGGTTTATACGCCAAATTAAAAATAAGTATAAACTCATTATTACATTTGAAAAAAATTATTTCGAGAAAAAAAACGGAGATCTAGATATTTTCAAGGTTTTTAACTTGTCATTATTTCGTTTGGTAAACAATTTTACACACTGTGTAACTTTCACGATTTTGCATATGTTAGACTATCGAATATTGAATTTTAAAATAGGCAGAACGAAAAATGTCACTCACTGTGTAAAATGGCTACTTGAACCAGTCAACCAGCCTTCTACATTCATCAAAATGTTCTCCATCTGTTGTAAAATGTCAGATATATAAGTGATACAATCATAGATTTAATAATTTGTAAAAACCATGAAATATTTATTATAAATATGATTCTACACCGCAATAATTCATGTTCCTAGACTGGCATCTGAAGCGTAAGGCTGATCAACTAACCTTCATGTAACGTTGCACGTTCAAGCACATTGCATTTAGAGCACCAATGTAGTGTTCTATCCACCATCAGACAGGGTATGATGATGATGATAAATTTATACATTTATTTATATATACGCCCTGTGGGCATTTTTAAGGACATAATTATACAAAGAAAATTATTATAAAAGAATAGTAGAAAGGCACAATAGTATATAATAGACTAAGAGGGAGTGGAAGCGGGAGAAAGGTGTTTGTTATTGAATTTGATTCAGTGATCGTATGAAAGAAGACAACTTGTTATCAAAAAAATTAAGACTGGTATGTTTGTTGGCAGACCTAAGAATTCCGGGCATAGAATAACGAAAACCATAGTTAGTTCTATGGTTATCGGTATGAAAAAATAAGTTTTGTCTAAGGTTTCTAGTTGACATATTTAATTTTATTGACCTCAGTAGTTCAGGCGCATCAAAAAGTGAGTTAAGAATTTTAAATAGGACTAGAAGATCGAATTTATTTCGACGGTCTTAAAGAGAAGATATATTTAAGGTAGTTTCTAACTTATTATACGTATACTGGTCTCTGAAAGAGGTCAACCTCCAGCCTACCTTTCTTAAAAGTCAATGTTGAACTGATTCAATATTTTTCATGTAAACATCATAATATGGAGACCAGATAACAGAGAAATTCTCTAGGTGCGGGCGAACTAGGAAACAGAAGAGAGTTTTAAGGGTATTAATATTTTTGGAGTCAAGGTTGCATCTGTTAATAAATCCAAAGAGTTTTAAGGATTTATTGATAACATGTTCAATGTGAGTTGTAAAAGAATGTTTAGTGTCAAGTATAATACCTTAATCTCGTATACTAGACACGGATGATAATATTTCATCGTTCAGTGAGTAGTCGTATATGATTGGATTTTCCAGACGTTGAAATCTCATAATCTTGCACTTACTTAAGTTGGGATGTAGATAATTATGAAAGTCTAGGCATTTACAGTGCTTATGGACTGGTTTTGAGGTAATGAATTTTCAAAAAAGATTGCTTCTATAAGGATTTATTTTTGTTGCTAATATTAAGCTTATTTTCGGGTTTGACTTTGCGGGAAACGAATATTTTTTCACACAATATTTGGTACTCCATTTTACAGGGTTTCTTTATGATTTTTTTATGTAATTCTTAGAATTTAGGACCACAAAAGGAGAATATACAGCGTAATGGACATATTTCTTCTCATTTACATGAAAATCCCAGAGAAAACTTCAGAAATGATTTTGGTATTTAATAGAGATGAGAATCGCATCTTACAATAATCGAATTACTAATAATCAGTTACCAAACAATCGAAAAAAAAATGTATATTTGTTCATCTTTTTAATGAACGTAGTTACGCAGAAATCAGCCAGTCCACAATTTTAAAAACATTAGATATTGATGTTATCGGGTGCCGTAAGGTCAATTCTATGTCCTGCTAAAAACAGCCACGCAGAAAACTGTAATAATCACCTGAAAATAGTGTTGATCACACGTATGAATTCTTTAATTTAAAAATACACAAATACACAGATACAAAATACAAAAAAAAAACACAGCCACAGAACGTCAAACTACTCATATGTGAGTAGTTTAGTCGGATTCAGTTTGATGCACGTATGCGGTTTCTGGACTTTTCTAATTATATATGTGGTGACGTTATGTATTAAAACATTTATTTGTTTTTTTACAGAACCAATTTAGACATAATTATAAATTAAATTTCTTTTGTTCGGTTTAACTTTTATTTAATTTTGACCATCGAGCGCTTTCACCTAAGAAGGCGTCTTCAGGGCTGGTGTCTGAAATTCCGAAGACGCCTTCTTGGGCAAAAGAGCTTGTTGGTCAAAACTAAATAAAAGTGAAACTAAACCAAGAAGTTTTATTGCAATTATTCGGATTGCCTAGGTACTGCAGTGCCTCTGAAATGTTTACAGCTGGACGAATAAACACCTTCGCTGCCCTGCTTCGCCAAAGAGCCTGGAGCCTATGGGAACGCCTAAAAAAATCTAATAACGAAATTCTCCAAGCCACTGCAGAGTGGATCCAATCACCGTTGTTCAAGCGATGGCGCGATATGTTAAGACCACCATAAGTGCCGCAATATAAAATTTTATTTTATGTTTATATCTATGTTTATTGTTATATTTATGTTTATTGTTATATTTTTGTTTATATTTATATTTACGTTCATGTTTATATGTTCATATGGTAGAATCGGCTCTGCACTTTATAGCCATTTTACTGGAATAAAAAATTTAAATAAATTGATAGTTTTATCTTAATCATTAACTTTATAGTTTTATCAAGAAATATCCAAAAAAAATATCAATATAATTATCAGTTAGTTTTTGAAAGTATACCGAAGATATGAAATATGGTTTCTAGCTTATTATATATTATGAATATTTGATTCTGGATAATCTTAATATTCAACCGACTTTTCTTTTGAAAAATATCGAATATTCGATTGTCATATCCGGTTCTTCTCGTCCCTTACTTTAGGGGTGTAAAAATGCAAAATCAGCATTGTGTGAAATTACATGACTGATAGCCCATATTGGAATTTATGTCATTTCTCGTGTTTCAGTTCCTTTGGCAAAAATTTACATTTAGATTCTCCCGCCAAAACTTATATCCTTAAATAGTCGGAAACAAAGAGGACCTTAATAATATTTGAATATCACAAAAGAACGGCGAAGTTTCTTTGTATTTTCAGGTCAAATAAAATGTTGCTATTTTTCTGTCTTCGTTTTATTTGCTGAATATTTTCCGTCATTTAAAATAGCCACAAAAACAAAGATAGTGAAAGCGTTAATATGTCATATTTATGATGTATTTGTGAAAATCGCGTGATGACCACACTAACCAGATACGTTTCGTTTTATTTATTTATTATTATTTATTTTTTTATTTATTTATCAATTACATTATACGTACATTTGTTAAGGACAGACACAGTTTATAGTGACACAATCAGGAACGACTCATGTCTGTGAACTTGCTCCGACTCGCTAAAATATCCGTGTTGAGTCAGGGCACTTGTAATGCATTCATAACCGCACATATATATTTATATTATATTTTATTTTATACATATAAATTAAGTTTACACACATCATTGATACTCCATAAGCCTAAAAAGAAGAAGGAGAAGAAAGTACAGTAGTAAATAAATCTTAAATATCGTGTACATTTGAATGAGCTCCCTGCACTGGCACTTAAAGCGTAAGACTGATCATCTTACCTGCGTATAAAAAACGATCAAGTTCACTGCCATTGGTGAACCAATATAAAGCCATGCTAATTAGGTGCGGAAAGGGAATAATAATGAAAAGAGTTACGCTGCATGTTGCTTTGCCAATGCAGTGCCTTATTCACCATTTTGTGCAACTAGCATCAATTTAAAGAAATAATATATATTTTGACAAAAACATGCTTGCAAAAAGCGTTGTCATTTTCGTATTCAAAACATTACAAGACCTTTTTTTCAACAAACAGGAAATTGTATAATCAAACAAACACGGTAAGTGCCATGAATTTATTTCTAAATAATTATTGCATCTCTGATTTTCGCAATTCACCGTATTCGCTTTCCACGTCAAAATGTTTTCGTTCACTACGGTGTGTATTAAAGCTTCCAACAAATTACAGAGTAATTATGCCGAGTCATTTCCTGATCGCAATTAATCTAATTATTATTGACTTACGTTTTTTGTATATTTATTTAAAATCGGTTATTAAATGCACAAAGTTACATGGCCTTATACTAATTTGATTTTAATTAAAATTCTATGCAATATACAATAGAGGTAACCGTCATCAAAGTGGAAAGAATGATATTGTAGAGATAAAATTATATAAAACTTATATTTGTAGCACTATCTTTATGGTTATTCAAACTAAAGATAAGAATTCTTTTTCTCTATGATATATTTTGTTGCCCTGTAATAATAAGGAATATTTTTCTGTTATTTTTTTATATTTTTATTTCCTTTTTTAATTACTATAAAAAAATACCATATTATCTTTTACAGAATATTTTATTTTTTTCTTTCTTATGTTACACAAAAATATTATAACGGTCCATTATTTATTATAGGAGCCAAAATTCCCTTTGTGGGATTTTTTTGTTTACTATTTTTACTATTAAAATGTATTTCATTGCTTTGTAATTATGATTTATTTTTTTAATACTCTGTTTTATCACTAATGTTTATTGTAAAAAAAAACAAAAAAAAACATATAAAAAAAAAAAACTTTGTTAATTTTTTTTTCTACCGATTTCAAAGCTACACAAACTTCTTTATCAAGGTACACAAATTAAAAATGATTACTAAGAGTGATGTTGCGTTGTCCCTCCACATTCCCATCTGAGACATTGTTCCAATTCATGAAGGTACTGGACGTAAGACAATTTTTTAAATAGAGTCATTGATACATTTCTGGTCTTGCGGCTACAAGAGTAGATACCAGCAGAATGCTCGAACGAGGTTTTCCTGTAATTTGAATGATTTAATTTCAAATACACGTACGACGTTTGCTCAGAGAAATTTCTCTTTTGTGGTCCCATGAGTGATCAATGTCCTGGATGAACATATTAGGTTCTCCAAAACGAAAGCCATTTTCAGGAGAGTACAAGTTTGTATTTAGTCTAAGGGAAGAGACCATTGCAGGAGACTGCTGCGAGATATTGCATAGATTCATATAATATAAGGCGTGTTGTCCAAATGCCTTTTGAAATATATGTTTGTTTGTGTAATTATATATTTTTTTAAATTTCTGTTATTTAATTATGTACGTGCTTCCACTTTCCATTATATTGTATCCCAACTCAACACTGGGCCCTTGGCCTTATACGGTTTGGGATACGTTATTATTGTATTTTTTTGTAATAAATATGTATTTTTATAAATAAATAAAAAATGTATAATTAAGTAATCAATCTTATAATATTTTAATTAAGCAGTGATTACAAAATATTCAATCGAAACATACGGAGCTAATAAGTTAATCCTTTTTGCCATGTTGTTCTCTAAAGATAGGAGGCGCGAAGTGAGATGGATACGATCTTTAAAACTAGACAAAAATTTACTTAAGGAAGTATTGTTTATTTAGATTTTTTTTTCCCCATACTTTTTTTATATTTTTTTTTATTGATTCGTAGAAATGTAAAAACTTAATAACTGATTTATTTATTAGACAACCTTGAAGAAGACAACGTGCAGTTGCCGAAACTAGTCGGTTGTGTCAGTAAAAAGTGGTTAGTAAAACGAAGTTATTTTATTTATGTCTCTAAAATATAAAAATGGTCCACAAAGTTAGAACTACGAATATCTTAAATTTTACTTGATCATTAACATAATCAAATCATCATCTGCACCTAGTGGTGTATAGGGCACATCATTATTAATTAAATGCATCGTATTTTAATCGTCTGTTTTTTTAAACAAAAAAAATTCACGGATATACAAAAAGAGAGCGGAAGGTAAGGTGATCAGTCTTACGCTTCAGGTACCAGACAAAACACAATGAAATACTTTATTGGGAAACCCCCTTTAAAAACAAATATTTCATGTCAACCTTCCCGCTAATCGAACTCGTGACCTCAATCATAGTAGGCTAACTGCCAACCTCTACATTACAAGGCAGCCGTTTCTCCACTCGATTTCAGGATTTTTACGTAAGACAGCCAAAGAGTCCAAACACTCGTCCAGGATTCTGATTCTATTTCGAAAACAACTGTATTATGCATCCGCCCGGACACAAACAGCCCATTTAATACACAACAAAAACACTTATCATTCGCCTACCGACCCAAGATACATTGGCATCGTAACTTTTTGTTTGCAAATTTACGTGTAAAAACCTGACACAATTTTTACTGTTATTTTCATTCATGTTTTTAAGAGATTAAAATAAATTACATCCGTAGTTTGGTTTTATATAAAATCGATAAAAAATTAATCGATGTAAAAATACGAAAAACTATTAACGACATTAAAAGACAGTTAAAAGTGATTTAAAATGACGCCAGTAGGTAATAACGATGCTGCCTTAGCCGATGAATAGCTAAATATAAAAACAGGACGTAATTACACGGATTCGAAAACAAAATCAGTCTCCTTTGAGTAATCACCTACTAGAAGAAGAAGAGGTACTGCAATATATTTTTGCCTTTGTTAAATTTATGTTTCCCGCGCGCGGCTTTTTGTGAAAACAAAATAGACGCCTTTTCTTACGTTTCGCGCGTTTCTTGTTGATTAAGAGGCAATTTACTGCGGTCTACTTTCCAGCGCCGCTATTATGGATGATATCTTCATCGGTACATATCGATACAGTAAAAACTAAAATCAATGTAAGAAAATGTGAATATTGGAATAAAAATTCAATGCATCTTTGTCGGTAACCTATAATCGAACATGTTTAGAAAAAAAAATTGTATGCGCGCTCTACTTTTTATACAGAAAACTTAATTTTACTTTGTAGCTGGAAGGATAAATTTTAACTTTCTACTAGAATACGGACCCTGGGCTGGTATTTCAAATGGTATTGCGGGCAAATAAATTGCTATGTTAGCGTGTATTTAGTACTTAAATACGCGCCTTTACATTCAAAATACCACCCCTCTGGTGCTATTCTGAACCGCTCTCAAAGCCGTAGAAAACAATTTTATCTCGCGTATTTTGTATTTAAATACTATTTAACTCATTTGAAAATAGAACCAGTAATAGTATGTGTTATAATTCATTTAATCAAATCGATATAAAAAAATATGTCTTTAACTTCACTTGAAAGTGTACTGTGTGGTCAGCTATATTCGTAATATGTATTGTAATGTAATGATATTCAAATGTGGATTTTTTAATTTTTTTTTATTTTGTAATAATAATAATTACTTTTAAATATTAAAAGTATTATAACAAGTCATTTACAACTAATTATTTTTATTTATTTATTTATTCAACAGATTTACGGACAATGTCCAATTTAAACAAATTGTATAACGAAAAACAGTAATAATAGAGTAACAAATAATAAAAGGAATACAACAAAGAAAAGCAAAGACAAGTTAATACATGAGACAGGCATTATGGAATCTAAGTTGATTCTACAAATATACAGTCAATTTTTGGGAAATATTTCTTCAGCCTATTTGTTAAAAAAACTCAATTTACAATCAAAATAATTAAGATCTTGATTTTCATTTACAAATCTAATCATTCTGGGTAGAGGCGCACGGAAACCATAATTAGTCTCATGATGACCGAGGAACAGAATTTCATTCTTTCTGAGTCTACGTGAAGGAACATTAAGAGATATTTGTTGGAGAATAGTCGGGACATCAAATGAACTATTAAGTATCTTAAACATGCAAATTAAATCTGCATTAAATCGACGTTGTGAGAGACTGAATATATTCAGGAAAAGTTCCATGTCAGTATAGTAATAGTGATCTCTTGTGATTCCTAGTTTAAACGCAATTTTTCTTTTAAATTTATGCTGAACTGATTCGATGCGATTTATATGAGTAACATATGAAGGAGACCATATTACGGAAGCGAACTCAAGAATAGGACGATTTGCATTTGATTTTGCATTTGGTACATAATATATTTATGTTACAAATATTAAGAGGAAGCCTCAAATTGAACCTTATGAAGTGTATTTTTATAATATGCATCTTATATTTTTTTAAATGTCTGTTGACTTTGCAATAAAATAATATTAAATGAAAATTAAAAAATTGAAACGTACGCATATTTTTTCAAGTACAATTTTTAACCCATCTGTTTTTATAGCCTGACAAAGTGCGTGTATTTTTGTACTTAAAGTTCTTTTTTTTTCCATAATGTGTTAAAACACTTCACAAATCAAATAATAAAAATTGTAATACAAAGTAAAACTTATTTAATACAGCATTTATGTATAATGCACTAAGTTTGTGGTTAAATAAAAATATCATACAACTGTTTTTAACCAATCATTTTTTTTTCTACCGATCGGTTTCAAAGCTACACGAGCTTCTTATTTAAGGTATACTTCTTCTGCGTCTTTTCTACACTCTCTTTTAAGTGGAGCATGTGGACATCACCAGTTGCCTCCAGGAGACCCTATCGCCAGCCAGCACGCTTGCCTCCTCCCAAGTCAATCCAGCTCCCCTTAGTTCCGCCGAATAAAGTCGAAAGATCGTCATCGATGGCCTCCTAGGACGGTGCGAGCCGGCAGGTTTAAAGAAGAGGCAACAGTTCGTTATAGAAGACTGCTGCGTCCGTTCTCGAACTTCAATGTTAATTATTAAATTGCACCACCTTATGCCTAATAGTCTCCTCAACCACTTACTCTCAAAACTCGGGAATTTGATAATGCAATAGTTTAATAATCGGCATTTCGTTTTGACTGGGTATACTTTTATAAGGTTCACTAAACTAAGTTTAAAAATAAAGTTTTTTTTATATTTATTTAAAAAAAACTTATTTATTTAATTGTAAATATCCTAGTAAAATTTCCTTAACTTACAATTGAACGTAGTAATGCAGAAAGCAGCCGGTCCACAATTTAGGAAAAATAAGATATTGATGTTATCGGGTGCAGTAAAAACGATTCTATGTTCTGCTAAAAACAGCCAGACCGCTTTCATATAAAAAACTGTATTAATTACCTCCGGAAAAGGTGTCGATCACAAAAACGGCATTTCTCAATTTACAGAAAACACCCACAAAACTAGAAAAATCTTACGGTACTTTAAAAATCTTTTAAACTGGTCAAATACACAATAAGATTCTTGTTTGTAGTATGTAAAAAAAAACTTATGTATTCATTGTTTATCGTTTGTTAAAGTCAAAAACATTCAAACTATTGTGTAAATTTTATAATTCACTCTTTCACAAAATGGCTATTATCTCAGTTTCACTTTTCTATGGCTGGCTGCTTTCTGTATAACTACGCTCAATTGTACTGTACTGTACACCAACAAATTATTTAAAGAAATAAAAAATTTAAAATTTTTTAAGGCATTAAAGAAGCTTGTATAGCTTTAAAACCGGTCGATAGAAAAACATGTGGTTAAAAACTAAGTTGTTATTTTTATTTTATTAAAATAAATAAGTATTTATACATCATCTGTATTTTCGTTACATTTATACTCCATCTTGTTTGTATTTTAAATACAGAACGATGGTATGAATTTTAATTGGTCGAACATTGACAGGTATACACGGGAAAACGGCATTTACGCCGAGCGTAATACGGTCGGTATTTGAATAAATACCGAGATTACATTCGGTAATCCAGTCGTTTTATAGCATGGCAGCCATTTGTAAAAGTCAATTCCAACATCCGTTTTAAATAAATCTATCAGTAGCCAATTAATTTCTGGAATCCGAAATAATATACCAACGTCAACATTATTTTATATTCTTTGAATTGTTCGTGCCCGGGTGGAATAAAGAATACAATTTTCCTTGTAAAATATCATTAAAACCAAACCTTTAATTGATGCACGTGAGAATTGTCGTATCACATATTAAACATACGCATGAAAACATTTTTCAATTCGTATGCTTTTTCGAAAAGTAGATTTTGATTCACAATAATTTTGAGTGTGTTCAAATGTCTGCAGACAAGAACTAAATTTTATCCTCTACGAAAGAGTATCTCCTTCAGCAGTAAAGGTTTCAATAGGCTCTTTTACTTTGCAAAAATAAACTACTGGAAGAATTATGGATGTTCGTACACAAGCAGAATGGTGAATACTTCTTGGTGTATCGCCTGTAAATGTGTAAACTAAAACATTTTTTCTCTATGTAGCAACAAATTTATTTATATTTTGTTATTTTCTATTCTAATCTACTTTACCTTATTTTATTTTATTTTTAATAAATAATGACATAATTTATTGATCCACCGAGCTGTACATATAAACGAAGAAATGCCATGAGAATTGTTTTCATTTATATTAATCAAAGTTGAAAATATATTTGTGTTAAGTGTGTAAAGTGTACTGATATTGACAATCATTATATAGTTTACTGACAATTATATTAAAACTTTTAATATAAAAATCAAACAATGTTTTTTTTTTTTAATTCTGAAGAAATATTTGCTTTCTTATGGTTTACTAAATATTTAAATTTTGAGGGCCATTTTCAACGAGTTGTAAATAACTCACTATTAGAAAATAGGAACCAAGTTGTGGTAGAGCGGGGTGCGAACCTAGGACCTGTGATCCGTGAGTCCGCGACACTAGCCACGGGACCACAACCCGATTTGAGTATTCCGAACACTTTATTTTATTTTTACAATATTAAAAACTAAATTGTTTATGACAATTGTTTCGCCTTGTTAAGGTAATTTCAAACGAATGTGAAGATTTAATATATTGAAGCTATAAACTCGTATTTTAAGGTACTTAAGTAAATAAATTAATCTTATTGAGTATTTCATGTACAGTAATCAAAATTGTAGGAAAAACCAAAAGTCAAGGGCAAGGTTAAGTATTTAGTAGGTAATGGGGGATTTCGGTATATTTGTATGCTTGAATTTAAGAAAAAATATGATAAAGTAAGAATTTATTGACATATGTATTGTAAGATAATTAATGGACCGCTAGAACTTTATACATTTCAAAATTGTTGTGGTCATCAAATTAATAATATTATAATATTATCGGTTTTGAAATTTTACATACTTTTAAAAAATACAATTTAAAACATTTCTTGATTTAAATTTTAACAAAAAGGTTTAGAACTTTTTACCAAGTTCTTTCTTGTACCATTTTTAATATATTTACAAGTTTTAAACAATTATTTTTTCTATACTTACGCAATTACACCACACACGCACCCTCTCGCTCATTCATTTACGCATACACACATTAACATACACATGAATACCAACGTCACACACATACAATTACGTTAACTCTTTTCTCATATATTATGTGTCATTAGATTTACAGTGGATTTTTTTTTATTTTCATACGTATTGTTGATATTTTTCTTCTTATTTTGTTTATGTTATAGCTGTAAAAATCCCAAATAAAATAAAATAAAATAAAATAATAGGTTGATTTTCTTTGATTGATTAAATGTCCTTAACAAGGCGAAACAATTGTCACAAAAATTTTCGTTTTTTATATTGTATAAATCAAATAGGGTGTTCAATAGACTTAAATCAGTCGTTGATTTTTATACTAAAAGCATAAATGTAGGGTTCTAAAAAATAAACGCAAAATCAACAAATAATTTGATTGAAGTTAATTTATCACAGGCATAAATTATGATCTAGATTAATATTCAATAAATAAATAAAAAAAATATTAATTCATATTTTTTTACATAGTACTCCTTGCAAACGCCATACGTTTTGTAACGTTATTTGTAATTTAAGGAATATTTTTAAATCACAAATAGAGAAGAAATCACTGCAAGACGTTTTTACCCCATTGTGGCACAAAATGTTTGTTTTTTTTTTCCTTTTGCTTTTAAATTTTTAATTAAATTTAAAAAAAATTATACATATTAAATCCGTATAAAATTGTAATTGGTTGTTTTCCAATATGTTTCTGCTTCAAGTGACCAGCCGATGTCATTTGAAAAGAAAAAAAAATATGGACAAAAAACTTTAAAATGCGGGGTCTATCTCCTTTAAGTATATTTATAATATATTTATTTATGTGTCGAAATCGATCACGTACAAAACATAATAAAAATATTTACTCTATTCCATACCCGCTAAGAAACTAAACCTTTCGAACGCAGAGCAATAATAACATGAGTTTAAATTATGAAAGCTCCGCAAAATAAGACGTTCGCAATAGGTGGCTCCATTGTTGGTAATGTCGAAAATGATATTTTGCTAGGCTTACAAGACACATGTGGGTCGAGCTTTAAGTCCCAAGGGCGTCATTTGGTCGACCCTTCTACTCCCAGACCTCCTTTTACACGGATCAAATAACTGGACCAAAAAAGCAACAAACATTATATGCCTGAGTATGTACATATTTAAAGGCTTCAAATTAATTAAGGGAGTATTTGGGTGACAAAAGTGCATGGAACTATTTACGAACAAAACAAAACCATCACGCCGTTTCCCCGTAGGGGTAGGCAGAGAGGATAGAGTGCCATACCACTCTGTCTTTGCATACAGACCGCGGTTCCTCTACGTTCATATATCTTCTCATGTACGCACGCCGATCCCACTCTTGACATGTCCATCTTCAAGTATTTAATGGAGTCAATCGTGCCATGTACTTTTGGTCTTTTTCGTTTTCTGCTTCCATCAACATTCGCGTCGTAGGTCCTTTTAGCCGTTCTTTCGCTGTCCATTCGCTCTTTATGTCTAAACCAACGCAGCACCACTTTTTTGATTATATCGATAATGCAAGTCTCAGCCTTACATACTTCACGGATCTCGACATTTGTACACCTATCATGCATCGTTTTACCACACATCTGCCTAAAGGGTCGCATATCGACAGCATTTAACCTACTTTCATCATTATTTTTCCAATTCCATACTTTGCTCCCATACATTGGAGTTGGCACTAGAACTCCATTGTGAACTGCTAGTTTTTCCTCCTGCGATAAACATTTGTTTGCCAAAGTAGATTTCAGTGCACCGTTTGCCTTGTTCCGGGCACTCACTCTCCCTTCCATCTCTAGTAAACATACTTCCCAGATACACAAATTCTTCTACCTGATTCAGAATATCTCCGTTCACACTGATCTCACATTTAATTATGTTTCACTCCCTTTTAAAAACCATCACTTTCGATTTACCAACATTCATAAGCAAATCTACTTTACAGGAACTAACTTTATTCAATATATCTAGAGCTTTTTTAATCTTGCCTATGATGGCATTTGTGGAGTAAACTGATTTGAGCACGGGCAGTCCAGACATGCCGTCCCTAGTTATTTTCTTATATATCCATAAAGCAATTAAAATTAATTTTTTTAACAGTTTTTATACATACGTTAAATTTTAGTTTCTTTATATCTGTATTTCAAAATATCTTGTCTTTGGCTAATTGTTACATAATGTAACAGTACTGTTTGCTATAGCACGGCCTTTTATGAAAGAATATTTTGGGTTTCTCCAAATTTTTGCACACAAGAGTTTATTACTTTAAATTGTCTGAGAAATAGAACCAGAACTCCGAACGACTGCTTTTGACTCGATGGTTACTCTCAGATAACAATTGGGAATTCGAGTGGAGATAAATTCGCCTTGGAATGTAGTTGCTGGTGAGTTTTACTAGTCGCACGTTCGATCTTTTATTTATTTTCATTTAATTAATAAAAACAGTATACATAAGAACGACCCATGCCTATGAACTTACTCCGACTCGCTAGAAAATCCGTGTATTATCTGGACATTTGTAATGCATTCGTTTTTTTATTTTCATTTTTTTTCATTATTAAAAACATTATACATAGGAACAACCCATGCCTATGAACTTACTCCGACTCACTAGAAAATCTGTGTTGAGTCTGGGCGCTTTGAATGCATTTATTTTATTTTTTTCTAAAATAGATGTAAATGTATTTATTTCTTTACTTTTAACAACTATAAAGAAAAATTTTGAGCCTTAATTGAAAATAATATTTTTAATTTAATATAACTGTACCTTATTTGGCTTTATTTAAAATTAATAAAAATAGTAATAAAAAAATGAAAAAAGTAATAAGCGGACACAGAATAATTATGATGATGATGATGATTCCAATTAAATTTTGTATTTCACAAGATTTCCTGTGTTGAAATCAGACTATTATTTTACTCACATTTACGGCCCATATCAGACGGGATTTACATTACTAACCCTTTAGAGATCCACCCAGGCAAAGAAAGGAATTCGGAGTATCGATTTTTCTATCATCTTCAAAGCCAAAACACATTTAATATTCATGTGATTTGAGCAAACTCGCACGGAATATAAAAAAATGTGTTAAAATTTTGTACGACTTAACAAAAACATATCCACCTTTGGTAGGGTATCGTTTTTATTATAATTGTATGGCATATTGTGCACAAGGAGAGGGGAAGAACCCTGGCCCCATTTATATAATAATTACTGGGTTAAATCCAGTTTATGTCAACAAAAAATTGGAAAAACTCGAAATGATAATAATAATGATTAAATTTCTGTACACACCCAATGGTGCATAGGGCACCGCATTGGTAATTTAAATGCAGCTTTTTTTCATTATATGATATGTAACAGGATGGTAAGGAGATCAGTGTTATGCTTCAGGTGCCAGTCCGATAAAATGAAAATTTTCGATGTAAAACTACCTCGAAAATAAATTTTCCATTACAACCTTGTGAGAAATTGAACCCGGGAACAGCAGAATGGTTGCTGAACGCGCCAAACATTACAATACGAAGTCGACTTTCTTCACTAGATTTCATTTTAATACTCGTCCAGGATTTCGGTTCTATTTCACACGCAGAACTGTATTCTTCATCCTTTTGGACACAGAGAATAATGATGCGTACGAATAGTATTGACCTGGATGATACGTGATGGGGGTACGGCGAAAAATCTGCTCATGATTAACTTTTTCTGGATTTTTACCTGAGAGTAGCCATTGAGTCGAAAACAATAGGGAAATATTAGGATTTCAATTTTAAATTAATAAGGGTCTTAAAATACTTTCTAGTAAAAAAAAGGTTTTTGAACTTATTTAACTAAAAAATGCTTATTATTTTGTAATTTTAAATTCCCGCGTAAACGGTTAATTGCATTAGCCACGCCCCTAATACGTTACGATTCGGTTACATTTTGAACTTTGCTTATGACCATTTAAATTGAAATAGAACATCGTCATGAATCATGTCGTCACAATTCTCAAGGCCAAAAGTGTCGCGTTTTTATAAAGGCATATTTTTTAACGATTTCATTTTGAAAATTATGTATGAAAACATTTCTCGACAATATCCATATTGATTTCAAAAATTCAATCATAATTTTCTAAATTCTTTTAAGATGTATTTATCGGTATTCGTAAACTCTGTTCATTATTACAAGAATTTCAAAATAAACTAACCAGCCGCGTGACACCCGACGGAGAATAACCTATTTCACAAATATCATCTTAATCTAAACGGCACGGTAAAATTATAGTGGATTGACATTTTATTTGTACCTATTAAAATTTAAGAATATTTGTATTTTTCGTTTTTTTTTATATGAAACTTCGTCGTTAATGGTTTTAATAAAATTATCAATAAAAACGCCTCGGATAATTATATTATTAAAAAAAAATAAAATACTAACGTTCTTATGATTTACCTAAATATTTCAATTTAGGTGACTATTTTCAACGTGTTGTAAATAATTCACTATTAAAAAATGGAAATCAAGTTGGGGTAGAGTGGGATTCGAACCTCGGACCTCTGATTTGTGAGTCCGCAACACTAGCCACTGGACCACAACCTGATTCAGATAATATAGTAAAATTAAACAAAAGAGATTTTAATGATAATTTTAGCAAAATTGTCATAAAATTATTTGAATTTAGCGAGTACTCTCAGGTAAAAATCATTGTAAAATAAATTGACTAGAGATAAGTCAGTCTCATGGTGTACTGGTTATTGCGTTTACCAGCCATTAAATAAATAAATAATTGTAAAACAATTCATATTGATCCACCGTGTTATATTTTATCATGCCGTGTAGATTTTTGCCATGGTGTGAAATGGGTCAATCATGCGATATCACGCAGTGGGCTCGTGGTTTGCACGCGCACAGCGGTCCAGTCTCTGTGAATTTACGGTAGTGTATGTTGTGGCGGGCAACACAACAGCCGTAAAGTTGCCGGGCCCGAAACCTACTTTGGTCCACAACTTCAGTCTGCACGATTCTACATAATACCGCAAATCGACAGAATTCATTACATTTTATCTCGACAGTTCGTGACTCCTGACCGCTAGCTCTTTATCAGTGTTCTCTATTGTAAATTCCTTATGTACAACATATAGGATGTAACCCGGTGTTTCCCAGCCTTCTTTATGCCATGCCTCACCATATTATTTTCAAAAGTCAGATGCTCCACCGGCATTTTTTTAAATTAAAGAGCAGGTAAATTTTTAAATCATATTGTAATATGTTTGTAAACATATGAACCCCTAATGAAATGAAATAAAACCTATTCTTATACATATATTATAGGTGAAATTATTACAAAACACAAATTTGATATGTAATTAAGTAGAATAAAATAAAAATGAAAACAATAATAAAACATAAGTGACAATTGAAATTGGGTACAAACACACACGTATCTTAAAGCCTAATTCATGATTTTATTCAGTTACGCTTGCTACAAAGAAATTTGATGTCCGGATCTAACTTAGTTGGTTTCCATATTAGGTCCCCTCTATACCTCTATTAGTTATATCCAATCGATTTCGTTTTTTAATGAGTAAATCGCGTAAGGCGCTAAAACCATATTCCACTAAATAAGATGAGGGAAAGGGTAATAATCATTTTCTGGCATGCAAAGAATTATTAGAATATTTTGTGTTAGTTTTTTCGCAAGCAAATCCATGTCAATATTCCTTTTTGGATAACTTCACTTTAAAGTTTAGTTTACCGGTGTAAAAAAAATAAAAATAATAATAATTATGTTTTATTTGAATCTTACTATGCCCTATATTATTAACATAATACAATGTATGCATTATGTCTTAATAGTGTATTATGTTAACTATGTAACTTTATTTTTAAATTTTTAAAATATTTTGTTAAAAAAATTTATATTTGAAAAAATGTTAATTATGTTTAATGTGTAACTTTTTCTTTTTATATAGTATGCATAATGTAAAAGCCCCATGGGCGTCAACAGAAAGAAAATAAATAAAATATGTGGAATGCCGCCGTGTCTCATCTCTTAAGCGTGGTGCCCCACACCCCATCTTTGAGGTGTTATGCCCCACCAGTGGGGCGTAGGCCCCACCGTGGGAAATACTGATATAACCAGTGTGTAAACTGCAATGTAATCTGGGAATATCTTTCTTTATACCCTCAAATCAGATCCCGCGCATTCATCCTATAATGTCAAATTTTCCTATTGCCTAAGATTCTATTTCACTCACAGAACAGTATTCTTAATCAGACATTTACAAAATTACTATTTTTCAAATGAGTGTGAACGTGCCGACTTAAGTATCGTTTACATTTGGACAATACAATAGAAATGACAATATTGTCATATGGCCGTGATCCTAGGGTTATAATAATTAGAAGAATCATAGCTTTTTCAGTAAATATAAGCTATGTATGTACATAATACACATGGCAAAAAAAAATATTTAAAAAAAAACACGCCGAAAATATGTCCGAATAATGGGTAAGACAAATGTTAATGAGGTGCCTACTGCTTAAATTTTAAGATAAATTACGCGAGGTCAAAAGAACCAAACAAAATATAAATAATTTGGTAATGTATCCAAAATAAAACAGGTTTATTGGATTATAATTCTACTTTATTTTTTTATAAAATATACAAAGGGTATATTGTGACGCGTTTCGTCTTGTTAGGATATTTTCAAACAAACTGTTTTTTGAAAGTTTGAAAATGTCCTTACTAGACGAAACGTGTCACAATATACCCTTTGTATATTTTATAAAAAATAAAGTTGAATTATAATCCAATAAACTTGTTTTGTTTTGGATACATTATCAAATTAAATATGGATTCTACCAATTGTCTGCATACACAATAAATAAAATATAAATACTCATACAGCAACACAAATTAATTGTATTGTCCCATTGGAATCAACCTCCTTTTGTAAAAAAACAACGCAATGTAATTGCTTCAAAAATATTTAATGCCAAATATAAAATACTCAAAATGTTTTACATTTTTTCAAATAAAAGTAACTGCCCATGTATAGTGTAGCACATCTTGCTGAAGGGTGTGATTCTATTAAATGCTGCAAATGCCCAGTTGCATTCCACCGGCAACACCACTGACTAGTCCTACTCGTTAGCGTCCACGTCACGAACCCTGGGTAATGGGATCACACTCAGGTGTGATCACAGCAGATAACGAGAGGAAGAAAGGTGAGTTTCTGGCGCCTCCAAACCAGGACCTATCAGCTAAGGGAAGGTAACCCCGACAGAAAAATCCACCAGAGAAAGCGACGGCAAACTACGTTGGTCATCTTTTCACAGGAATCTTTATAGCGAGCACATTCAACAAGCCGTTGTCCTGGCCTCGGAGTAGCGCAGGACCAAGATTCTCCAACGTCGGGGGAACATGATAAGGCACCGCAAGACGAAGTATATTCTTAGCACATATATATACTTTATTTTTATATAATCACGATTATTAATTTCTTACATTTGACAAGCTTTGCATTTATAAAAAAAATTGCAAACACGGACTGGATTCAACTCCCTGGGGAGCTGTTTATATTAACATATTACAACAGAGATGAAGAACATTTAAGAGAAGGTAATATAGAATGAATAAAGGTTTCAGCTCTTTAACTTCACAAACATCAATAGATGAAAGAATAAAAGGAATACAAAAGTTCAAATATGGGCAGAATAGTGTATGTTACACAGTGTGAAAAGTGGACACTTAAACCAGCCATTGACAGTTCACAAGCCCTGTAGATGCCTAGACTTATTTATCACCTTCTCTTAAATGTTCTTCATCTGTGTTGTAATATGTTAATATGCATTTTAAGTATTTTTTTATTGTTATTTTAGAAAAGAACTATTTATACTTTAAAAGATAAAAAAAACCCATCTTAGCTCAGTCATGTTAGATGGGACTATCATAACCAGAGAACGCTCCGTATTCATTTTCCATTCACTAGTTTTAGATAGATTTCCTGATATTAAATATGTATACTTATATATATGCAATAAATTTATAAAAATAAAAAAACTAAATGTTTTTTGTTACAAATTGCTGTTTACACGTGGAAAATGGTCGAGTCCTAGTTTAAAATAATATTGTATTCTCCACGTGTAAACGGCCTTTTAGATAGTAAAAAAATACGTTTAAAGCTAATGCAACGGGTTTGTTACCAAACTATAATTGCCCATATTTTGATAATAAACCTCTAATTTATGATTGTATACTAGTTGTGAACGTAACGAACAATAAATCTCCATAACGAAAATTGATCAATTAAATAGACAAGATAGGCCTCATAATATAATATACAAACCGTCTACATATCTGCACGTTATAAAGAAATACGTCTGTTTTGTTTAAAAAACTTTTTCGCAACTTTTCAAAACAAATTAAAATTGGATTAAGAGCAAAATGAAATTGTTTTAAATTGAACATTATCTTAGATATTAAGCTACACGGCTTGTGTTGAATTACTTCGTAAACCATTTGATACTGCTACACGTTTTTATAAAACACTAATGCATTTTTGAATGCCATCATTAGAATTGCAATATTTAATGACAACACCTGAATTGATCAAAATATTGCATTCATTTAATTTCATTGTGATCAATTAATTTTGTTTTTTTTTTTTAATAATCATTAAAATATGACACCGGAGCTTATTAAACGTAATAAAATTTTAAATTTAAATTTAAAAAAAAAAATGGCCAAAGACGGTCATTAGCCATATAGACGCCTAGACGTCTATATCCCCTTCTCTAAATTGTTTCTCATCTCTATTATAATATTTTACTATCTATAATGTTTTAGTTAAGTTATTTATTGACAATTCTTGATGGAATTCCATTGTAATGATGTAATAACTTATATTTACATATAAGTTATTATTTTAAAAATACTTTGTACACTTCCACTTATTTATTTTGACCAATTAGCGCTTTCACCCTCTAATGGGCATCTTCAGACTGGTGAATATTATACAGTGTAAGGATAATTTATATAAAAATAAAAATTATCTTAAGTGTAGGTACATTTAAAAATAAGTTGAAAAAGATACAATACGCAATATTTCAATGAAACAGAGTGAGACAAATTATTGAAACATGTGTTGGCGGTGTACTTTAAGAGAACATTCTATTATATGAAAAATATTCATTGTTTTATTACAATGTACAGGGTCTAACTAAGGGGGCTAATAAGGGTGAGTTTTTAAATTCTATTTGCTGATTTATTAAAATTCTATCGCTCTTATTTTTTATCGTATTTATTTCTAAAATTTCTAATCAATCTAACTTTTGACCTTTATGTCCTACACGTAAATTATTTATATTTTTTGATTTGTCGAAAGTATGTTTTAATTCATTTAAATATGATGCATAGTTAGATATGTCTTTTTTTAATCTATGTGAAGATAAATGTTCTTTACTTGTCCTGGTTCGTATATAGGACAAAGCGGGAGAGCTATTAAATATAGAGTGAAACAACATTTGGCTTCACATAGATTAAATAAAAATAAAAGAACACAAACTTAAAAAAAAAAAAAAAATTATAAATTTCTGCCAGTGACCGAATTTTGTCGTGACCGACATCGTCAGACTGGTGGAAGACTAAACAAATTTCTATGTTATATACAATTGCAAGCAAGGGTTGTTAACCATATTTTTTTATAATTACGCAAATAAAAAAAGATTAATTTAAATAATTTAAGTATAAAGTAATAACAACTGTATGAATTGAATTTTTGTTTGAAAGTATTTAATAAAAACTGGTGTAAATTATATAATTTTATGAAATTTTATTGTGAACATAAAACATAACATAAAATATACGTTTGTGGAGTAGGTGATTCAATGTTGTTATTGTTTAATATGTGTTTACATATCATATCTTTGTTTTTTTTCTTTTAAATGTTAGACAGTGCTTAACTAAACCCCTGACGTCACTGCCACCGGAGAAAATTTATTGTGACGGGTCCCGTAAATTAATTTTTTACCCTCCAAGCCTAGGAGGGTGAGTGTTCTCATATTTCTGAATCTCCTTCTCCAAGTACACATTCTCAAAGTAACATCTCTACGCTTTTGGTATCATTTCTACCCTTGGCAACGATTTTCAAGTAAATTTCAAAAAAGGAAAAAAATGTATCAACCCAAAACATTATTATTGTATCGGAAAATGCAGTTCTGCAGTTTGGCAATAAAGACAATCTGTCTTTTATAGATAAGCAAGGAAAAGTATTTTAACTAGTGCAAGTTATTGCTTCCGCTAGATACAATCTGTATAACAGTTTCAATGGATATATTTCTGCACAAGATATTAATCCGGGCTTTTAAAAAGTGAGTCAGCAAAAAATGTCAATTGGGTACAAATGCGCGCAACAGTAGATCATAGAAAGAAGATTGGAAATGTAGAACGGAAGGCAGTGTATCAGAAAAAACTGTGTCATGGAAAAAAAGACCGCAAGTACCAGCAGATGAAGAAAACAGTTCTGTTTGTGAAATAGAACCAGAATCCTGGATGATAATTCGATAGCTATTATCATCTAAAAAAAAATAATTAAAAGGAGATAAGTCCACTTTTTTCTGTAGTGGTTGGTGGTTGGAGCATTCGCCATCTATTCTTGGGGTTCTGGGTACGTTTTTTGGCATGGTGGACATGAAATATTGGTTTAAAGATAATTCTACAGTACTGTAGTTATTTATCATTTATCATTATTTATTAATGCTTAAAGGGCTTTTACATATACATAGGTTATAAACAATTTACAAATATATGTACATAAAAAACAAATGAAAATACTTGAAATTAAAAGCACTATTCATTTTTTTTTATAATTGGCTCTTGAAATTAGATGGAATTGTAGCAAATACATCTATTATTTGGTCAAAAGTGTATTTGTTCCCGAGAGAGTAAATTCTCTGGAACAGAGAATAAATGTGCAAATTTGACTAGGATATTTTAAAATATCTAAAGTAAATATGATGCTTTATTAATAACATGTTTATTTTAAAGCGTAAATTTTGCAAACTTACTACTGTGCTCAATCATTTTTAAGTGAAATATGTACCATTTATCCCCTTAGACTCAAATTAAAAAATAATTGTATTCTGTACGTATGTACTAAAGAAATTGACTTTTTTTAATCTTAAATAATTAACAACAATATTTTGAGTTTGTCCAAATTTTTGTAGACAGGGACTGGATTCAACTCCCTGGGGAGCTGTTTATATTGACATATTACAACAGAGATGAAGATCATTTAAGAGAAGGTAATATAGAAGTCCAGGCATCTACAGGGCTTATGACCTGTCAATGTCTGGTTTAAGTGGCCACTTTACACACTGTGTAACATTCACCATTCTGCCTATATTTGAACATCTATATTCCTTCAATTCTTTCATCTGTTTATGTTTGTGAAGTTAAAGAGCTGAAACCTTTATTTATGCGGGTGAGATTCATCAAATTGAATTATTTCACCTACATACTAGGCAACGCCTGAATATATTATTTTTTCAATTTCTATACTTCTTCATGGACCAGGTAATTTATCAACAATATTTTGAGTTTGTCCAAATTTTTGTAGACAAGGACTGGATTCAACTCCCTGGGGAGTTCATTGTTTTTCAACCTACGAGTCGGAATATTGAATTTTACTTGTCCCACTTTTTTTTTTTTTTTAGCCATTCAATAAGCTTACGTAAGCCCTAATAGATTGACATTAATGAGTAATACTTAATCTAAACATCCTTAAAATTTACTTAAATTAACAAAGTGTATAATTAACAAATGGTTTATATATAGCATAATCAAGGCGGAAATGGCAAGTGTGACATCGCGAGTCAGGAGAGACAACTCCGCTTGCTTCTTAAATGCCTGCCATTGCTGTTTTGTGGCAGCTATACGTTTATTAGTCTTGCTTCAACAACTTTTAAAGCTACGCAAGCTTCTTTATCAAGGAATACATACTTAACTAACCTTGATAAAGAAGCTTATGAATTTTTTGTTTCAAGTGGTTAAAAACGAAGTTGTTTTATGTGTATCTTAATAAAATGCCGTTGACGGCCTCCGTGGTGTAGTGGTCAAGACGCTTGACTCACGCACGGAAGGTTCCGGGTTCGATTCCCGGTGGGAACACTAAAAATTAAATTAAATTTTTCTCAAGCCTGGGTGTTCTGTGATGTAATTCACCACTGTAATTGGCCATCCAGCCTGTTGTGGTGCAATAAAATAAAATATAATGAGTAACCACAAAGTTAGTGTTCCAAATATATTTTTTTTTATTCTAGTTTGTTTCCTTCTCAAAATTGCTTTCTCTCGCAATTGTAATAAATGCAGGTAAAATGATGTGAAATAATGTGTTTTGTGAAACCTGCTGCTTGCATGAGAGCCAAAGTTATTATTATTTTTCTAATAATTTTTGACTTACAACATTTCTCTAGAAAGCCTTTCTTTGTCTCTTCCGCGGATTATTACAGCGATGAAAAGCGCTGACGTAAGGAAGTGCGCGAAAATAGCGTTAAGTGCAGAAGTATTATTTTTATTTTTATTAAAAATGGCTGTAAGTCTTTCTATTGATCTAAATGCGGCGGGTTCAAGTACCGTGAACTGGAGATAGGAGAACATAAAGTGGCATTTTTATAGCATAGCTCGATTTTCCTACAGAACGGCGCGACGGAGCGTAACAAACATACAAAGGATAAGTTTTCCCCTGAAACATTGTTAAGTTATATTTATTATAACAATGTCTTGAGTAAGATCAAATCTTTGTACACAATTTTGAATCATATTTATTGTGAGGGATTAATATTGTTCTTTTAGATGAGGGTCAGTACTATATAAGCTCTTGACGTCACTGCGATGTATTCTGACGGGTCCCCGTAAATTAGTTCCCGCTCTCCCATCCCAGGTCTTTAAAGACCCTGACTACCGAGTGGAGAGCGAGTATTCTCATATTGCTAAATCATAGGATTATTTGTATTGGAAAAACGGTGAGGATCCATTGAATCAAAAATACTCGCTTAGAATTCCGATTCTATTTGACTGGCAGAAAGAAATATATTTTTCATTCTTCTAGACTGATTTTTATTATTTAAAACATTTACATCAAATTTATATGTTATCCTTATTTATACATTATGTGGGTACGTAAATAATGTGAACGTGAATGTGTATTTTGATTATATACCAACGTACGCGTATTGTCATACCTATCATCTTTAATGTAGATATTGCAGCGTTTTCACTGCATTTTGTAGCTACTTACTTACGGTATTATATGGGTATCAAATTAAATTGAAATTCTTTTATTTTACCAAAATGACATTAAAAAAACAAATATTCAAGACGTTTTATTGGATTTACATATTATGGTCCGAGAATATTAAGGAATAATGGAGTATTCACCTATTAAACTTTGTGAAAGATGTCGATCTCCAAAGTGATAATGTTAAGCTGCCTGAATGCTCTTCCGATTGGCATGACTAGAGGCCGGTTGATTCTGGAAGTCAAGAGCTAAAACAGTCTGTGCTGATGCTGTTGAAGATAACCATCGGGAACATGCTGAGTTCTCAATAAAAACCTCTTATTATTCTGAAAAAATGGGTCAGTGTGAACCTATCTCTTCTGAGTTGCAAACTGTTTGTCCGAAGCTTGCCCAAGAAGAATGCAAAGGAATAAAGCCACGGATAACTACCATTCTCTCATGTATAAATACTAGTGGCAAAAGATGATGTTATTTACAGTTAAGCTGTAAAAAAATATCATTTATTTATTATTACGTAGTAGGTACACAATAAAATGTAAGTGAAATATTCTATAAATTGCAATTTTTTTTCAGTTCTGTGTGATACAACAACTCTCACCTATGAAATCAACTCAAACGACGTAACTTCGTGATGTATTTTATTATGAAGCTATATTATCCATTAATTGACACAAGACGTATCTAAAAGTTTGTACCTGGCGAATATTGACGAAAACAATAACTTATTATTTATTTATTTATTTATTTATTCACACTCTTTATCAAAATACAATGTTCACTTTGCCCAGCTAACAAGGGTACATACCCCGTTCCAAGCTAGGCAATTACATTTTAATATATTATAATAGTTAACCAATTAATATAAAGCACAGACAAACAAAATATAAACTTATTCGGATACACATTTTGATTCATATACATACAGACATACACATATATACACACATATATTTATAAATATACACATATATACACATGTACATACACACATACGTACATACACCCATGCGCATACACATACATACATTCATAAAAACATAGACAATTTATTTATGCGAAACTTCATGGTTGTCATCTATAAATATATTTTTTTTAAATTATTCCTTATTTTTTATATTTTATTTTTGACATCCAGTAAGGTTCTCCAATCCGTGGCAAGCATCAACTTTTCTGACTCCCTACGACCAATGTCTTGAAAGAGCGAGGTCAACACCTTCCGTAACTTGACAACACTCCCGTCTTTCCACGATTCTGGCAAAAGGTTATGGACCTTTTTGCCTACGTTATAGTGTTGTCTCGATGCCAGAACAGTGTTGACCCCTTCACTTAGTATCAGATCCCTATTAGAGTATCTTGTATTATGGTTGTGGTTGACGCTTGGGTAAATGTCTCTCTTTATGTATGTAACCACTACCGTTCTCAATATTAAAACAATTCTACCCATTTATAACAAAACAAAGTGCAACTCACGCCCGCGTTTAAGTGGCCATTTTACACAGCGTGTAGGTCATAAGCCCTGTAGATGCCCAGACTTTTTTATTACCTTCTTTAAAATTTTCTTCATCTATGTTGTA
This sequence comes from Micrasema longulum, assembly GCF_059751315.1. Lineage (NCBI taxonomy): Eukaryota > Metazoa > Arthropoda > Insecta > Trichoptera > Brachycentridae > Micrasema > Micrasema longulum. Next base: position 162,408 of record NW_028279795.1, read on the forward strand.
ATATGTCAATGTTACCAGCTCCCCAGGGACTTGAATCCAGTCCTTGTCTACAAAAATTTGGACAAACTCAAAATATTGTTAATGATATTTTTTATTATTTCTCTGGGATAAAGCTCCTTGGCAGATTAAGGTGCGTAGGTACTTAACGGTGGATCGCAATTTCGACGTGATAATGTGAACGGACCACTAGAATGCCTTTGTTGAGTGATAATGGTACGTCAGGGCATTTCAGACCAGCTTAATGTTTATTTTGGCGAGTGTGGTAGAGCCTTTATTGTTTATTTTGCTAATGAAATTACCGCTACCCGACCGCAGTTTTTTTTAACCTCAAAATAATAATCATTAACTTGTATGAACTTAGACATTAAACATAACTTTTTGTTTTAATGGTCATTCGTTGCTATATTTACAGTTTTCTTCATAAGGCTTTAAAAAAGGTGATTTAACCTTTAAGGCGCCTCTAGATATTGCTAAGGCATTCTTCAGTAAGCCGCAAAATTTAAAACAATTTTTAGAAAAGAAAAAAACATAAAGTAACTACAATAATACTCCGATTTTAGGGTATAGTGAGTAACATTTTTTTTAAACAATACAGAGAATTAGAATCCCTTAAAAAACTTACTTAAACATATCCAGGAAAGTTAATTGCACAATTATTTAATGAAACTCTACTCCTTTACTTTTTAATATTGGTCAATCTGGGTGACTGGAGTTTGAACTAATAAAACCTGGTATATTTTAAAAACGTATGTGTCAAAAACGAATCCAAAAAACTTGGCCAGTAAATATACAATATGTCATTTAAGACTCCATTGCCTCAAAAAACCCCAATATTTTTTTCACAAAACTTTTTTTCACTTTTGTCAGGGTTATCATTTACCACATACATTCATATTAACATTTCTGGCAACAGAGAGGGAAAACATTTATGAGAAGGAAATATGGAAGTCTAGGCATTTACAGGGCTTGTGACCTACGTTGCATGGTTTAAATGGCCACCACCACGAAAGATTTGGCAACATTTAACAAGCGGATCACATGTAAACAACTTATAAAACAGGGCTAAATAATAATAAGTAGTTTATTTAAAAGCAATTCACATACTTTTAAATAAATTATTTATTTTGTCAGAATATATACTTCGTGTCTTAGATATTTTTATATTATTTAACTATGTTTTTGAGTATTTTTTTTGATTTTTTCTACTTTTAAATGTACTTCTTTTATCCGGTAACAATAGTTTCATAAAACAAAAAAATAAAACCGTGGCAAAACAATCAAATAAAAGCCTCAAATATTACAACAAACAAAGTCTGAAAAAATGATACGCAATACTAAAGGGGACCCACAAAATTCAATGTCAACCCTGTATTAAACGTCAAACAAAGGTCTTATTTGAACCACAATCGTGCCATGTCTTAGTGTTTCATCAAGATTCTAAAAGATGTCTCCGAGTGTACGAAATCTGGAATCGTTCAAAATACTATACCTCGACGCATTAAGCGCGTACAAAGGCACTCTTTTTGAAATTTATTTTATTTTATTATGACTATTATTACTTTAATCATTGATCTAAATTTAAAAAAACTTATAATTATTTTATTTAATAGCACAATTATACATTTTTACAATTTAAAAAAAATTTCACATGTTATATTTTTACTAAAAATAAAAATCCCACCAAGCCACTTTTTGTAGCTTGTTGGTGAAGATTATATTTATACTGACTTAATAATATTATTTACATTTATAAAAACAATGAATAACAGATAAAAATTAACAGCCGGAAAGATCAGAATAAACATGTTTATACAAATAATAATATTTAAATTTATTTTTTAAATACAAGAAAATATATGAAAAATTAAAATATTTACACCTAAGCTACTATTCATATATAATCTCTCCTACTATTCATATATAAACTCTTGATCGAGTAGCCACTCTCTTATTTTGCTCTTGTTACAATGTGAGTTAAATTTAAGTTCTTAAGTAATTAAAAATTCTAGGTACTAAATATTTGAGAGTTCTATTTCCATATTTATTACATACTTTTGGTACTACCAAGCTATCATTAGACGTGAAGCGTGTATTATGGTTATGTTTGAGAAGAAACTTGAATGTATTACTACTCGTATTAAATTGTTTCAAAATGATGCAAAGCCACAGTAGTCCTCGAACAGCCAGAGTTTTAATTGTTTTGTACAGATCATTATTACTTTTTTGTTCGTAAATCTCTGCAGGTACAATTCGCTTAGCTGTAGAATACTGTAGACCCTAGACCATTTTAATATTAGTTTTAGTCGAATGTCCCCACGACTTTATACCATATCTTATTATTGATTTTACTAAAGAAAAATAAATAATTTTAAGAGTGATTTTAGGCAAAATAAAAGGTAACTTATAAAAAGTACTCACAAGAGCCCGCAATCGATCACAAAGTTTAAATATATGACGATCCAATTTAAAATTATGATCAATAGAAATACCTAAATACTCCTCCAAAAATTCTATGAGTTCACAATTACACGTGTTAGAAATACCATCATGCAAGCAATTTGTGCAATGAGCAATAATATTAGGCAAAACATATTTTTTGGCATGAGGAGATTTTATGTATAAGCATTTAGTCTTTTTTGCATTTATAATGAGACCATAGTCATGATCCCATTTTAACAATTTATTGAAATCACTTTGCAATATCTCTTGTGATTCTAATGGGTTTTTATTGGAAATAACTAGTGCGGTGTCATCTGCAAAAATAAATCTCCTTACTTCTTTAAAAACGTTGCAAATCACTGACACATACATTATATACAATTTAGGACCCAAGATAGACCCTTGTGGCACCCCTGATAAACATTCCCTCGCTAGACTTAATGAATTCTTTATTTTTATACTCATTTTCCTCCCCACTAAATAATTTGAAAAAAAAGTTAATAAATTACCCCTTATGCCAATTGACGTCATTTGAAATCGTCGCGCTTATGCAGTACGTTTGTATGGCCGACCCTCCAAACCTCCGAGAACGGAAACTTAGAGCGCGTTGACGCGCTTTTGGGACTTAACCGGTTATAAGGTAGAATTTGTTCGTTTTTCACTTTTATTATTTTTTAAAAAATAAAATATTGTCGCGATAAGCAATTCATTAACATTAGAATAGATTCGGGGTCTTGTAGCTAGTATCGCGCAACTGAAATAGTTGCGCCGATTTTATGGAATGTAATATAGAAGTTTTATCATTTATCGTTTATTTATTCTTATATATGTACATTACAAAATGGAATATCTTAATTCATACATATAGAAATAATTAGGTAAAATTAGGTATATATGAAAAAAACACATTAGTATACATAATATCCAGAGAATAATATGTTAAAAAAGTAAAAAAATCTTGTAACGAAAAACTCCTTCAGAGACGTGGAAAATGTCAATATCTATGCTGACGCTGTCTAAGGTAATTATCAGGAACATAAAAGCTAATGCTCCGCATAATTTCAGGGTTGTTAATAATACCGCGCAACAATCGAAAGGAGTGCGTTATTAAATACACATTCCTTCAAGTCTTCAAACTGCTGTAACCAAGCATACCCTGGAGGAACTCAGTGGGATAAAGCCATGCACTCCCTCATGTAGAGAAACCGAAGAAATTTCTTCTGAACCCTCTCCACCATAAGAGAGTACTTCAACTCATACGGTCCCCAAATCATCGAGCCACTCTCGAGTCTACTTCGCACCAACGAGTTATAAAGAATTCTCAGTACTCGTGTACTACCAAAAACCCTAGCAGTACGCAAGACGAACTCTTACATCTTCAATGAACTACTACAAATTGTTTCGATCTGATCATGAAATGTCAGGGAACTCACAAAATTGATGCCTAGATCTTTAACCTTCGCAATCCGCATAAGATTCTGGTTATTCATTCTATAGCGGAAGAATAGCGTTTTGTGGGCCCTGGTGAAAGACATTAAAGCCTTTTCAGAGCTTATGAGCTGTTGTTAGCTGGTTTAAGTGGCCATTTTAGTCACTGTTATATTTACCATTCTGCCTATGGTCATTGACCTCCACACTATCTTCTCTAAAATGTAATATGTTCATTTCAGTAACTTACTATTGGATGGAATCAAATCCTAGTCTTCAAACATTTAGACAAACTCAAACTATTATTACATATTGATGTCTTACAATAATGTGTTCATTTTATGTTTGATAAGAAAATATTACCAATGATGCGATTATAATTGACGATTCAGTCACGGGTCTTCAAGCCACTGTAGATAGCCTAAATAAGTACTCCGCATGCATGGGTTTAAAAATAAAAACTGCAAAAACCCATGTTCTGTGTTACACTTTGCCTTGGTGCCCAAAATCTCCTGACAGTCAAAAAAATGATGTATGGAAGCGAAGTATGGACTTAGAAAAACAGGGATGAAAGTAGGCTGAATGCTGTCGAAATGCAACCTCTCAGGTGAATGTGTGGTAAAACTATGTACGATAGACGCACAAATGTTGAGATCCGTACATTATGTAAGGCTGAGACAAGCATTATCGACAAAATCAAGAAAGGAGCTCTGCGCTGGTTTGGACATGTAGAACGAATGGACAGCGAGAGAACGGCTAAGAATATTTACAATGTGAATGTTGATGGATGCAGAAATAGAGGAAGACCGAGAAAGACATGGCATGACCAAATCCAACAAATACTTAAAGATGGACATGTCAAAAGTCAGAATAATCGGCGCGCGTGCATGAGAAGATGTATGAATGTAGAGGAAGCGAGATATGTATGCAAAGATAGAGTGTTGTGGCATTCTATCCTCTCTGCCTACCCTTACGGGGAAACGGCGTGATGGTTTGTTTGTTGTTTTGTTTTGTTTGAAAGGGTCAAAAGTTTCAAAAATAACTGGGAGTGCGGCTAGGAATAGCAGATGCCACGTTCAACAGCATGAAGGCTTTCTGGAGATCGGGTATTTACTCAGTTTAAACCAAATGCCGCCTATATAACGCCTGCATAACACCTATTCTCCTCTATGGATGCAATTCGTGGCACCTCACTGGGGCCCAGAAAAGCGAAATACTGAGTTTTAAGAATAGGCGTCTCAGATCCTGGGTGCGGTGATTTGTCTTTGTCCGGAATGAAGTAATAAAAGAACAGACGCAGCAAACTCCAGTGACAACTGTCTTTAAGTGGAGTGGAAACGGATGGCTTGGCCATGTACTGCAAATGCCTCATGAATTCTTAACAACGCTTGTCTACTTCACAAGGCATCAGGTTCTCGACGTCCTGGACGTCCACTGCTGACTTTTCGTCGGCAGTTCATGTCAGAACTGCGAGACGCGAACCTGACTTATTTATTTAGTTCTATGTAACATAGTCTAATATATATTTACAACACAATATTTACATCTATACTTATTCTAACATTATTTATCACTATTATACACTTAGTATCCTAATTTATAGTATTAACTGTTTCATATGTACATTTTCATTAATTATATTCACTATTTACACTATTTACTACCTAATATTTTTCACATCTATACTTTTTACATTTAATTTTAAATATATTTACATTAATTTCATTTTTTATGCTTTCTGGCATTTCTTCAAATAGTTGTATTCCCTTGTACATGCAGCAGTTCTGGGACATTGCTTTTGATTTCTTTTCCAGTCTTATATTTTTAGATCCTCTTGTTGCATAGTTATGAAAGAACTCATTATTTTTTAGTTTATTTTGAAAATATCTCGGAACTATTCCTTTAATAATTTTGTTTATTTAATTGGCAACATTGAATTTGATTCTTTGATCAATTGTCATAATATCTAGAAGTTGAATCATTTTCTGAACATTTGTTCGTCTCCCACTTGGGAGGATGCACAGGAACTGGCAGCCGACAGAGATGTCTAGAGGATCTTCGTGGACAACATATGCTCCAACTAGGGAGCGAACATAGAATGATAATGATCAATTATTATTTATCTAAATTACAAGAAAACATACAATGTTTTCAATGATTGCTAATGAATATAAATTTAACTTCTTTTTTTTTATTTGACCCAACATTACTTCACACTCCCAAAACTAGTATAAGAAATTGAGACTGATTATTTTACCTGCATGTTACAAAAAAAAGAAAACTTTTGCAAGTCAATAACATGAAAGATATTAAAACGTCTGGACATACAGATATATTCTAAAAAAAAAAAAAAACCTTTTTTGAAGGAAACACGTGTGCTTTTCTTATTTTTTATATCACTTATTTTATATATGATATACTTAGATATACAACTAATTGATGCCAATATGAGCTTCTACCTTCGTCAAAGGATTTTCTTTTTCGTAAAGGGGTTTTTAAACGAAAAATCAATTTCCTTTTTACACTCCGCTGCTTTTCTTAAAGGACATTATAGGGTACAACACAAGGACATCTGCTGTGGTCAGGAAAAGGACTTGATGTCAAGAAACCGTTGTGAGGAGAGCCCAAGATATTGGAAATTCCTGAAGGAGGAAATAGATTATACATTTTTTCAGACATTTTGGTATTAGTGGAGAAAGAATAAAGGTTAGGAAAACTTAATATCGCTTTTAAACCATCCAAACCAAAACTAAATGTATCAAAATCCTCGCTTATAATGTAGAAATATAATTCAAATTATTAAAATAAAATAAAATATAATAAATAAGATACTATTGCAAAGAAACAATAAGAAAATGCCACTTTTTTTTCATTTTTAAAGTAATAAATGTCTACGAGAAATACTGTCCTGTAAAAAAATATAATTTTGTTACTTATTAGTGGCATAAAAAATATTTTTAAATTTATAATTTTGACAATTTGTTTCTATTTTGGGTGATACCGTGTCTGTTGAATTTGTTCCGACGTTTCGGCTACCATTGCAAGAGCCATCTTCAGGGTAAACTGAGTGGTTTGTATAAAAAAGTATGTGTTTAAGTACTTGTAATTTGTACCGTGTCGAAGAAACAAATTGATAACAGTGACCGTGAAAACCTTCGCATCTATTTGTAATTTTGAATTCCCGCAAAAACGGCCATTCCATTGGCCACGCCCCTAATACGTCAAGATTCAAGTTTATTTGTTCCTGATTATTCAAACTTGTTTAGAACTTTGTCGCAAATCTTGTTGTCACAACTATCGAGTCCAAACATGTTACGTTTTTCTAGAGACGTATTAAAAAAAAATACTTTTTTCAATTTATGAAAACATTTCTCCACAATATTACAAACGACAACATTTTGTTTGTAATTTGGGAATGCATATTGGAAGTAAATCTTTAAGTATTTTTAATAACTGATTTAGAATAGGAAGCTTTTATTTCAATTTTGTTTTATTTTTTTTCAAAATTTTCCATTAAAATGAACGATATAATTGACAATTTTACATGGAAAAAAAAACATGTTTTTTTTTGGGAAGAAAAACACAAAAATTATTGATGTATTAACTTATATTTACATAAAAGTTATTAATTTAAAAATACTTGGTACACTTCCACTTATTTGTTGGACCAATTAGCGCTTTAACCCTTTAATATCTTCAGATCAATCAAATAAATTATTATTTTAGTTTTTATTATTACAGAGTTTATGATTTTTGGAGTGTCCTGTAAAAAAATATCTCCTTTTCCTGTTCTATAAGTTATTTTTTGTGTATTCAATTTAAGCCGAGCTAAATGATTAATCGTGTTTTTGAAAAATGCGCCTGATATGGAACATCAATTATCTCAGGTTCGTAGATTTTAACAGTCACTGTTATCAATATGTATTTTTTTTGGGTGATCCCATGTAAGTTGGGTTCGTTTTGACATTTTGGCTACCATTCGAGGAGCCATCTTCACGGTACAGTGTGTGATGTAGAAAAAATATGTGTTTATTTACTAGTAATTTGTACCGTGCCGCAGTCGGCAGTAGTAAACCGGCTGTATTGTATAATGTATTGTTTTAATGCCTGTGGGACCAACAAATAATTCTTGTAACATCTAAAATATTCAATAGCTTTGAATTGTGTTTAAAAAGAAAAATCGACGTTTTTGCGTTGCTAATAAATTGTTTTACTGCGTACCGTAATTTGATTTAAACCCCTAACAAGAAAAATACCCCTAAATGTATCAAGGCCTTGTTTATTCCCCGAAACAGATTCGGGGAACGAATATAAAATGGAAGGCATTAAACTAACGACAAATCGTACAACTTGATTGCGGTAGGTAAAGCGACTTAAACAAATAATGAAATTTGCGTTAAGAGGGTAGTTTAAACCGCCCTTAACGATTAATAAATAATAAATGAATTTACGTTGATGAATATTCAAAGCATTGTAGTTAAAAATTTGAATAAATGTAAATAAATATTTATATACGACCACTTACCGATGTTTTTAGACTTGCCCGTTTCTTCTTCAGGCCACTAATTACGCTAACAAGCGAATCCTGCTATACTTTTTCACCACTGAAAAAATAAATATTATTGTAAGAGATTCCGTATAAGTTCTGTGTGTAAAATAAAATGGAGACGTGAACGAATGGATTCGACCCGATGGCTGCTCTCAGATAAAAATCCTGAATAAGGTAATCGAGTGAAGATAATTTCGCCTCATTGTGAAGTAGTTTGTGCGTTCATCTAGCATTATTAAGTCCCCGGGATTGATTCCTGGTAGAATGGATATGAAATATTGATTTAAAGCTTGTTTGTTCCTGGACTAGCACTTAAACCGTAAGATTGATCGCCTCACCTTCAAGAAGAAAGTTAATGAAGGAGTATAGTGGGTTTTGCATGTTGGTTTGATTAGTGTGCTGGCGAAGAGACAGTTACGTCTTGAAACAGGTAGACATAGAAAAGTCAGTAAGTGTCCAAATACAAATTTTCAATGAAATTCAGTAAATTGTTATTTATTATTAATATTTAACTTTGTGGTCAAACATTTTAATAAATGTTATTAAATATTTGTGTATAACCACTTACCGACTTTTATATGTCTACCAGTTTCGAGACGTACCCGTTTTTTGTCAGGACACTAATTAAACCAACATGCAAAACCCACTATACACCTTCACCATAGTTGTCGCAAAAAAATATAAAACCAACACTACATGCATTTTAATAAGCACATGCACTGATTAGGACAAACATGCATCGATTAAATTATGAAAATATTCCATGTTGTTTGAGAAATAGTTGAAAAAAGGTAGAGGGGTTGGAGGGAGAGGGTAAGCTTAATAGGTTTAATAGGGTGACCATTACAGTGGAACATCGTATAAAGGACTATATTGAAAGGTTGTTTGATTATTGATCAAACGAACATTATTTTTTAAAGCTTTCCTATTATGAAATATTTCCATATTGTTTACTTTTAACCCTTTATTATTTGTATGTAAGATTTTAACTCCTGTATTTTTATTAAAGTCACGATTTAAATTGATTAAGTGATTTACGAATCCAGAAAAATTATTATTGTGAAGACACCTCATATGTTCTTTAACACGAATATCAAATTTTCTTGATGTTCTTCCAACGTAAACTGAAAGACAAGGATAACATTTTAATTGGTAAACACCTGAATTATTTAATAAACTATCACTGTCTTTATTATTAAGAAATAATTTACCAATATTGTTATTTGTATAAAATGCAGGTTTGATATTATTTGGTCCAAATTTGGATACATTTGTGGATACATTTATTGATTTATTAAGGAAATCATACAGTTTTTTTATAAATACCAGGCACAAAAGAATAATTTTAAAAAGTAAGACCAATTACTGATTTCACGTTAATTTATTATGAATGCAGGAGAGGGGAAAAAATTATCAATCAAAAAAATATATACACAAAAAAATATAAATATTAAATAAAAAGTACATAAAAGGGAGAAGATATTGTATAGCTCCAACTCTACTATCCTCCCCTTTCTCTCTGCTTCCATTAACATATATATTTCTTAGTAAAAAATCACAACCAACAATAATTAATTAGATGCAGGTAGTAGATGCACATATGAATAAGTAAAATTTAAGAATTGAAATCAAAAGTTCAAATTTAAAATTAAAATTTCAAATCAATGTTATTAACATAGAAATTCTTCTCCATTTATAATTATTATTAAGGTTTATTTATTTTATTTTATTTATTTTTAATACAAACAGATGTACAGGTTAAATATATATTTTTAAAAACCATATAAAATGTAGACATTGTAGGGCCTACCATCCAATTATATGTTTTCATTAAATAATACTGTAATAAAGCGACGACGGCTTAAAGTTTAAACTATATAAATAATAAATAGACTTTATATTAAAATAAGATAAATATGGACAAAACAAGGAAATAATGGGAAGGAAAAGAAAGAAATCGATGATTAAAGGGTAAAGTTTATTTATAATTACTGTTGACAGGATATAATAATTGTTTGATTGATTTTTTTTTTTTAGTTTTTTATTTAATCGTCTCGAAACCGGCAGACATAGAAACGTCGGTAAGGGGTTGTATACAAATATTAAATTACATTTTGTGACTATTTCTTTGTGAGCTTTTCATACAAAACATTGGGTGAAAGGGGGAAAGTTTTGACTCCCTTCTTACGGTAGTACCTTATGTAAAAGTGGGTTAAAGTTATGATTTATATAAAATTGTGTGGAATACTACGTCATTAGTCCAGCAGCTGTGATATTATCGCATAAATTGGACAAGTGTTCTGGTTACGATATTTCATAAATTATCGTTTCGTTAATGCGCCAGTAAAAATATGCTATTAATCATCAAAACTAGTGTTAAAATCACAACACTCAAAGCAGGGTTCTCACATTTCTTTGACTTTTTTATTTTTTTGTAGTTTTTAGTTATTTTTTATCGTTGGTGTAGTTGTAGTGAGTGTCCTGACGAAACCACGGGCGCGTCACTAAACCGGTAGACATAAAGTCGGTAAGTGGTTGAATATTAATATTTACGAACATAAAGTTCTAATTTCGTGAAAGAATGGATAGTTTACTTGAAATCCTTTATTGTAAATCCAGACACGGGCAAAAACACGCATTTCAAAAGGGGAAAATGATAGAGATTAATTATTGAAATTCGTTTCGATTAAAATTGTTGTTGAAATTAAGAATGAAAAAAAAGGTTCAAAATATTATTTTTTGAATGAATAGAATATACTTTTAAATTGTAATATATTTGATTTTTAGCGACAAAAAAATATGTCCTAATATTATTAGTACTCATTTTTGACATTTTTGATATCTATCGTATTCTTCCAGTAAACCTTTTTTTAAATTTAAAATAAAATGTATACCCACACACAGACTATGCCTTTGTGGATTTTTTTTTGTGTTAGTGATAAAGTTTTTATTGTATTTATAATTTATGTTTACCTATTGTAAAATGCAAAGAAAAAAAATGTATAAATAAAAAAAATAATTTATTACTTTGAAAATAATAATAGCTTTAAAATAAATTGGAGCTAGATTACAACAGATCTGCAGTTTCAGAGCGCATAGACGATTGGAATTTATGACTAATATAGATTTGTTTTAATTCACGTGTCTTTTGTATCTATTCTTTTTACCTATAGATGACCTAGCAGTATTCATTATCTTTTCAATAACATTACTTTTTATTAGGAAAACCAACGGATGTTTTATAAAAAAATGTAAAATATAAAAAATAGTACACACATCCTATTAAACTTTTTCATCAATATGAAGAGGAACGTTGCACAATAAAGAGAAAAAGATAAAATCACTCATATTAAACATAAAAAGAAAAAAAAAACTACTGTGAGAAGGTCGGGGATGAGGAAAAAAGTGAAGGACAAGAGAAAAGAAGGAGAGATATTTTTATGGTATAATTGACCAATTCGACATTTTTTGACGAAAATATCATACAAATGTTCAAACGTATGAAAAATAATTACCGTGACAAATGTTTAATTTTAGTGTTTTAAAAATATTTTTTTTTAAATCATAAAATATAATATTAAAAATATCTTAATGGAGACAAAGAAAGTTAAATTTAGAGCAGCTACGATAGATAAATGGGTTTTGAATATATTTTTTTTGACTATAGATTATGAAAAAATGGAATCTGTCGTATTGACTTTATGGGACAATTTATTTAAATGCGCACTTAGAAATATGAACCATCGACAAAATTGTTGGCACTAAATTGAAATGAATTTTCAGTTCATTTCAGTTCAGTGCCAAAATACGGCGTTTATTTTCGGAAAAATATAGAACATTCTTCCAATACAAAATTAAGTATTAAAATGTAAAAATTGCAGCAGCTTCAGTAGAAACAAAAACACCTGTTCCAAAGCTACATTTATACAATAATTTTAACAACAAAATGATATATTATGATAATCATCAGTAATCGTTATAAAAATGAAGAACTTACAAAAATAAAATACTTTAAGTATATACTAATAAATTAAATAAAAATTGTTTTGACGAGAAAAGACATATCAGAAATACTTCAATATTGAGTAAGGGAAGTTAAACTATGAATGAGTCTTTTTAATTATGAAATAGTATGATCCATCATGCATTATTCCATTTCAGTTCATAATGGTGCATATTGCACTGCATTGGTATACAAACTGCAGCGTATTTTGATATTTTTTTGTTAATGATGATAAAGTTAGTCGTAAGCTTCTGAAATATTTACAGTAAACACAAATTTTCTTTTTAAATTTTTAATTTATGTTAACCATGCTGAGAATTGAACCCAAGACCTCTTGTATTGTAAGCAAATGCCCTGACTTCTGACCGTTGGTGAAATGGTGATTCAAAAATAAACATTGAGCATAATAGTAAATTTGTAAAGTGTTCGTGCTCAAAATATATTGTGATATATAGGAGCTAGATTACATCACGTCTTGCAGCTACAAAGCTTCTTCTTCTTCTTCTGCAGCCTTCTTCTCTCCACTGCTGGATAAAAGCCTCTTCCAGACGTCTCCATTCCTTCCTATCACCCGCTTTCATCATCCACGTTTTACCGGCAATAGAGGCAATGTCGTCCACCCATCTTTTCTGTGGCCTTCCAACACTTCTTTTGTTTGCCCACGGTCTCCACTTTATTATTCTGGGTGTCCGCCTGCCATCATTTTGCCTCGCCTAGTGGCCTGCCCACTGCCATTTCAATATCGCTGCACGATCCATGATATCCATGATATCTATGACTCCGGTTCGGCGCCTTATTTCTTCATTTATTATTTTGTCTCTTAGATATACACCGAGCATCTGGCGTGCATTTTAATTTCTGTCGACTTTTTTGTGTTATAGACATGGTTTCTAGTCCGTATGTTATCACCGGCAATATGCACGATTCATATACTACTTGTCTTCTCAAGCATATAGGGAGTTTTTTATTTTCAAAAATATATAAAAGTTTGCCGAAAGCAGCCCAAACTTAGCCCTATTTTTCTTGGCAACTCCGCTATCTGGTTATCTTTACCAAGTTTGACTTTAAGCTACAAAGCTTTTATCTATTATATATCAATAACACCAATATATTAAGGCTTTTATAAGCCCGTTGATTGGCTTAAAAAAATGAATATGTGACTTAGATTTGAGACATTTTTTTTCGTATTTTTAATTAAGGAAATTTTCCATAAAGTATATTATAATTAGTCCATCCTTGAATAGTGTGATGGAAGAGGTCAAGGACCTGACCCACTATAACTTCCTGTTGGCGTGTTTCTTCCACGACGTATCCATTCAGCCTCCAATCCACCTCATTGTATGCTAAAGCCACTAAATCAGGCTTCGCCAACATGTTAACATATATTTTATTTATTTTTTCAACTTGTGGTGTAATATGTCAAATGTTTAAACACTATCATCATTACCTGGTACGGTACTGGCAACATTTTCATCATTATGTTTCTTTTTTGGGTAGAACCGTGTTTTTTTGTTTTGTTCCGACGTTTCGGCTAACATTGTAGAAGCTATTTTCAAGAGTTGCTTTATTATTTACCTTGCTTATAATACACAAGGTTTATATTTCAAAAAGTGGATTTTTCTGCAATTAAACATCTTTAAATTTATCTAAACTTTTGGGATAAGGAGAAATATACTAATGCAAGCCAATCAGGAACTTCTCAGCATTTGCTCACGTGGAGAGAAAACCACTTAAAACTCTTCAGGAGAAACCGGCCTGTTGGCAGTAGTCAATAGGCCTTCCGTTCCACTAGAGGAGTGTTCGGCATTTTGTTCCCTACTTTGGTTTATTTTACCAATTGTCTGCACTATATTGACCATGTATGATACTACCTCTCGTGTGAGTTCTTTATTACCTATCACCGATAGGATGTCGCATAGATCTTCGCCCAGGTTTCTGCATCACGCCTCCAGCTGTTGTCTTTGAAAGCTGAAAAAGGGGCAATGCATCAACAGGTGAGGGACATCTTGAGGAATTTCATCGTCGCATTGGAAGCAGTTCATCGAAACGATGATGCGAGCCTGATGATGATGTGCATTGGTTGCCGAAACGTCGAAACAAATTCAATACACACGGTATCACCCAAGGGGTGGCACAACTGGTTCACCAATAGTAGCGTATATTGATCATCTTTGTTACATGAAAGGTAAGATGATCAGTCTTACGCTTCAGCCACCAGTCCAGGGACTATGAAATATTCAGGTGTGAAAACACTCTTTTAAATAAACATTTCATATCAACCATGTCGGGAATCGAATCCGAGACCTCTCACATGGTAATCAAATGCGCTGACCATTACACCACGACGCTGACAAATTAACTAAATTATCGAACATAAATGTTGCTGATTCATAAATATTAAACTGCATTTTCGGCCAAAAAATATAAACTATAACCTTCTCTTGCATACATTGAATTTACTTCTGGGCCGCGATTATGAACGTTTTTCTTCATCGGTATATACTGAGACGGTATTTTTTTTATTTTTTTTTATTTTTTATTTTTTATTTTTTTTTATTCAGGAAACATACAGTACAGTTACAAAGTTTAATATTTTACACAATTCGACTTAATTCTAATGGACCAGTGAAGTTTCCATATTAAAAAGCAATTAAATGTAAGGTTAATTATGAAAGTATAAAAAAGAGAAGGAAAAAGAAAACATAAATGAAAGTTGTTTAAAAATTAAAATTTAAGTGAAAAAAATTTATTTTAAGGTTTGTAGTTTGTAGTGAGTATTTACAAATGGAAATAATATTAAAAATGAAGAAAATTTGTAAGAGTTATTAAGAATTAAGAATGGAAATAAAGAATGAAAAACATGCTCAGATGTAAAAATAAAATAAAATAGTAATAACATTTTTTTTTAAAAAGGAAAAACAGGAACACATATTTATTTTAAGGGATTCAAAGAAATAATGAGAAGAATCTTTAAGTCAAATATAAGACAGTAAATTTAAATTTAGGTCAATTCAAAAAACATCTTCAAAATTAATGACACATTATAGTAAGAGCAGCAATATATTGATTTTATTAACATATATTATATAAGTAATTAAAAGTAGTTTAAAAGTATAAAAACATGCCAATGGCAGCAGAGAAAAAATATATATATAGGTATAAACTAATATCGATATTTGTGTACAAACGTGATAATATTTGTATGAAAATTCAAAGTATCTTCGATAGTAACCAGTCATTTAACATGTTTAGAAAAAAATTGCAAACATATCCTATTTTTCATCCCGAAAACTTAATTTTACTTTGTAGATTAAATTGCATACAAATTTGATCTTCCCATCATAATTGAGGCCCTGATCTGGTTTTTTTTTTTATAAACTTGTAAATAATCTTTTTGATGGTCCTTATTTGTTCAAATGTATTTATTTAAATGTGCTTAATAGGCCAACGCGGCATCATATTTATTTTCGATATATTTATACATTTAAGTAATATTTGCACAATTAGTAGAACGATAAGTTCATGCTTCTACCAGCTGAGACAAATTAAATGCATACGCAAAAATTTGCCGGTTGATGCCGCCCGTCAATTAATAAATGCGTTTGTAGTGTCTAGAGTCGATTATTGTAATGGTATCTATGCAGGTCTACCAATGAACAAAATGACTCGCCTACAATCTGTATTGAATGCCGCAGCGAGACTTATTTTCGGAATCTCTAAGTTCAGTCATATCACTCCACTACTTCGGGAACTACACTGGCTACGTTTTCCACAGAGGGTCGAATACAAGCTCTGTTGGCTTATGTATAAGTCACTGCACAACTCGGCTCCGGAATATCTAAGGGAACTATGCATTCCAGATGAACTAGCTGACAGGCGTCTCACGGTTAGATCAGCTACGTCTACGGCGAGAGGAAAAGTTATTATACCTCTACGCAAACAGCGCACTAAATTTGGTGAACGCGCATTTGCGGTCGCAGGCCCTATGGCATGGAATGCTCTCCCAGCAGAGGTGCGAGGCTGTGAAAGTGAATTGATGTTTCGGAAAAAACTTAAAACCCACTTGTTCTCTAAATCATTTGAATAAATCCGTAGCACGTGACAACTAAATAAATTATTTTAATTAAATTACAAATTTAAAAGCTTCAATTAAATTAACTTAACAATAGAATCACCATGTAAAGCGCCCTTGAGGTATTTTATTACGAAAATGGCGCTATATAAGTTATCCATAACAAATAAATAAAATAAATAATTCTCTGTTTCCGAGAATTCGCTCTCTCGGAAACAAACACACTGATAACAAAAAATAGATATATTTGCTGAAACTTTATCAAACTTCGAGAACCTATTATTCTCAAAATTGTTAAATAATAATTGAGTTTCTTGTACATATTTCCATTTGTTTTTTATACCAACATAAAATATTTTTTTAATTTAAAATTGTATTTTCATTATTGTGAATAGTTTATAACCTCTGTTTACGTAAAAGCGCTTTGGGCGTTGATAAATAAAAAAATAATCAACGACCATTTTCGGTACTGAACCGAAATTGAAACAAAAGGTGAACGTTAATCAGTCTTAAGCGCTATGTGCCAGTCCAGGTACAGTGAATTATTAATACCGTTGAAACAATATTGAACGTCAACCCAACCATCGAACCCGGGACCTCGATCATGGTAAGGAAACGCGATAACTGCTATTCTACGAGGTGGACTTATCTCCACTAGATTTATTTTTCAGGTTTTTAAACTGATAGATTACACTCATAGAACTGTATTTTTCATTCGCCTGGACACAGACATAAGCTTAAATATAATTAATATATTACGACAGAGATAAGAAACATTTTAAAGAAGGGAATATAGAAGTCTAGGCATTTACAGAGCTCATAAAATAATGACATTGGCTAGTTTAAGTTAACACACCCATATGATCTATATTTTTTATTTTTTTTTATTTATTCATATTTTTCGCTTACAAACTATAAATTAATAATAAAAATAATGTGACCTCACTGGGGTTTCCCGTGCCGAGGACACTTATATACACCTACATCACCATCAATAACATCTTTAATCCTTCAATTCTTCCATTTGTCGATCTTTGTGAAGTTAAACACATTCAAAAGTTAATTTTTCACACTTCTTCACTTCAAAATAGATGGCAGAGAAATTCCATTCATGACTTCAGTCAAAAACTTAGGTATTGTCATAAGTAAGAATTTAGGGTGGCACAATCAGGTTAACGAAGTAAGTCGTAAACTTTATAGTAGTTTGCACTCACTTAAAGGATTGCAGGATTTCTTGCTAACTAATGTTAAGCAAACATTAGTCCTGAGCTTACTTCTTCCTATTTTTGATTATGCATATGTATGTTATCCAGATGCTAACTCTGAATTGCTTTATAAGTTGGAACGATTGCAGAATGTTTGTATTCGTTTTATCTTTCATCTTTGCAAATTCGACCACATAACCGAATATCGCACGCAACTACACTGGCTCAGTATCAGGCGTAGAAGAAATATTCACATTATATCACTTCTTCACAATATTTTAAATAATCCCACTTCGCCTGTATATATCTGAGAGAGCGCTTCCAAGCTATATCACAACACGGACTATATTTCTACTGAAATTTGTATAACTGCTCAAATCGCTTTAATTTAATTTTATCAACTACCTTTGGTTTATAATCTTCTCCTTATATTACTTTTTCAAATTTTTAATATTACTTGCGATATCCGTTTTTTTTCTGTGCTACACTGACATGTTTTTATACTTTTAAACTACTATTAATTACTTATATTGTATACGTACGAGTATATAAAATCAATATATTGCTGCTCTTACAATAATGTGTCATTAATTTTGAAGATGTTTTTAAATTGACTTAAATGTGTTGTCTTATTCAAAGATTCTTCTCATCGTTTCTTTGAATCCCTTAAAATATGTATGAGTATATTTATGTTTTTTTCTTTTGAAAAATGTTATTATTATTATATTTTATTTTTACGCCTGAGCATGTTTTTTATTCTTTATTTTAATTCTAAACTTTTTTAACTTCAATTTTAATTTTTAAACAACTTCTATTTAATGATGTAACAACTTTAATTTACATATAAGTTATTAATTTTAAAAATACTTGGACCATCAAGAATTGTCAAAAAATAATTTAAATAAAATAACTTCTATTTATGTTTTTTTTCCGTCTCTTTTTTGTACTTTAATTGTTAACCTTAAATATGACTACTTTTTATTATGGAATCTTCCATTAGAGTTTAGTTTAACTATGTAAAATAAAAATAATATACCTGTACTGTATGTTTCCTAAATAAAAGAAAATAATAAAATAAAAAAAATAAAAATATACTTCGGTCTAGTAATGAGAGAGTAAATTTTTCTCACACCCAGTATCCTCATGCACTGAAACAACTGTTTTGATGGATAAAGAGGACGATAGAATATGATTCCAAGCAATAATTTCTACGAAATTAAAAGAAGCTTCAAAATGGATGCCGCACAGCCTCCCCAGCCAACTATTCCATAAGTCACAGTAGATTAAGGATTATACTTTGACATAGCGCAAAGAAGACTGTTCTTCAGCTTTGCAAATGCTACCTCAGCCTACCGACAGCCCATTATTGCTCCCGGACGCACGGTTTGACTCACACGGGGCCGTGTTGAGAACCGCTGCACTACATTCACCCTAGTACAAGTAGCGAGCGAAACACAATAACAACGCAATACACTATACAGCGACCACGATTCCGCCTATCGCGTTTGTACGAATGTTGAATCAGTCAGCAGGGTAAAATCTAGATACTACAATAATGGAAATTGCGAGAAAATAGTGCTTGCTATTAGTTTATGCTGCTTGCCACCCGGATTAGCGGGTCTTTACTATGATTATCTTCTCTGATTTAATCTTTTCTAATAAGCGCTTATAATGTTGCTCAGATATCATTGATTACAAAACAATATATTAGGTGTTAACATGCAAAAAACACCACTTGCTTACTTTAGAAGATCGCCGTCTACTGTTGGACATGGGGGTGCTTCATGGCATACTTAGTGGACGCCTTGATAGTCCGGCTCTTTTGTCGGAGTTATCATTAAATGTCCCCGGCTACCGCACCCGTGTAATTTAAAAATTTTAAAATGCAAAAAAATATTCAAACCTATCAAGCTCAAAAGAAAATAAAGTGCATAAATTCACTATATTTCCAGAATCACCCTATTCTAGACAAAAACCAAGCGTCATCCTATTTATAACCTGGCATCACCTTAGTCAAGACCTACCAACCAACGCTTTAACCACACGGTACGAAAATCCAATCCTACATACGAGGACAATGTCCTTAACTCTTGTGCGACTGCGGTGTATGTAATACGAGCGTACATTGGATACAAGACTTGATATATTGTTATTTATTTCAATGATGTTGTTTGTCGCAAGAGACAAAATTAGCAGTTTGCAATGGAGTCCTGGTCCCGACCCTGATGAATTTATTTATACTTTTAACTTGTTTGTATTCTTTTTTTGATACAGAATAATGTTCCCTCGCTGGGGTGTCCCGTGCCGAGCGAAACATTTTACAAAATGTGAAACATGCCAAAGATTCGCTATTTAACAAAGTTAACAAAATAATAACAAAAAAAAACGTAATTAAACCAATGAACCTAATTATAATTTACATAATAAACAATAAAAAAAAAATATTCATAAAAAATATAACCAATTTACATAGACTAATTTAAAAAATTCATAAACAGTGCATACATTTTACATATTTGGCTTGATCCACTCATCGATCCGTGCGCAACCCACCTCCACTCTCCATTTCTTAATAGCAATTTTATGTTTTGAGAACTTACTAATTGTCCTTATGGATAATGGAAGTAGATTGTACACTTTAACCGAGAAGTAGGTCAATCCTCTTTGACCTACGGTTGTATTTATTTTTTTATTTTTTTGCAGCATCAATATGGGAGCGAAGTACGAACCTGGAAAAACAGGGATGAAAGTAGGCTGAATGCTCTCGAAATGCGATCTCTCATGCGAATATGAGGTAAAACTATCTACGAGAGATGCACAAATGTTGAGGTCCGTACATTATGTAAGGCTGAAACAAGCATTATCGACAAAATCAAGAAACGAGCTCTGCGCCGGCTTAAAAATGTAGAGTAAATGGACAGCAACGGATAAGAATATTTAGAAGGCGAATGTTGATGAATGCAGAAATAGAGAAAGACCGAGAAAGACATGGCATGATCAAATCTAACAAATACTTGAAGACTTGTCAAAAGTCGGAATAATAGGCGCGCGTGCATGAGAAGATGTATGAATGTAGAGGAAGTGAGATCTGTATGCAAAAATAGAGTGACGTGGCGTTCAATCCTCTCTGCCTACCCCTACGGAGAAAAGGCGTGGTGGTTCGTTGTTGTTTAAGTTGTATTTTTTGTAATACTAATATTAATAATTTTAATACTAAAAATATTTATCCTTGTTTTGCGAAAAATAATTATAAAGGTGAAAGTGATGCCAACACCACAATAATTCTGATTTTGAAAGAACATGACAATAGAACTTTTAACAAGAATTACAGATATGTTGTTCTGTTGCCGGTGTTTGTGTGAAAGAGACAAAACAAAAAAAAAATGTTCAATCAGTCGGTTATTGGCAGTAAGCGGGAATGCACCCTAGTTTAATGACAGGCGTATTTACGATTTTCACTTTATTATTCAATTAGTTTTTACAACAGAGATAAAGAACATTTAAGAGAAGGTAATATAGAAGTTAAGGCATCTACAGAGCTTATGACTTTACACACTGCGTAACATTCTAATATAAATTTTTTTAACCAAAAAAATTAAAAACTTTATTTTTATAGGTCATGGAAAAATACTTATTAAACAGTGTGTTCCTTTGTTTTTACCACCTCAAAACCTTAAAATTCTAAATTTCGAAGCATAGAACCACCTCACAAACCAATGTTTCACATCCAACTTGCCTAACCCAAGGCCTCAAAAATATTAGACGAACGCTTCAACTTCTACAAAACGAGATGGACTTTTCTTCACTCAATTTTCTTTATTGTGATCCTGAGAATGGCCATCCAATCAAAAACGCTCGTCGGGGGTGGTTCATTTTGACACTTGGAACTGTATTCTTTATCCACCCGGACACAGATTTTTTAACATGAATGTACTATTAAAGCCATGTCTAAAATCAATATCCTTTTTTTTTGTGTAAGCCTTAAAATGATAATCGTATAATAATATATTTTATACACCCAAAAAGCCAGAACGTAAATTAACAGAAACGCGCCGATTCATATCGCTTAGTTGGTTTTTTTAACACTGAAATTACAAAGAAAAGGCATTTTCTTAAAGATGTCTGTACTTTTTACGAGCATAAATTTGCATAAGAAAATTTTCAGTAGCTACTTTACTTAATATTTGGTCACGAACTACCCCCATTCACAGAAATATGTGTCATAATGTACATAAGGGTTGAATATAAGGATATTTTTGCCCTTGTGATAGTTGATTAATGTTAACCACACCCGATAAGCACTGTATTTATTTAAAATTCATGCAAATATTCTGTAAAAATATGAACGCCAAATTAATTTATAAAAGTTGTAAAAAGTCTCCTGATTAAGCAGCAAAAAAATACGCATGTTCAGAAAATATTATGTCAATAATTTATGCTTTGTAAAATTGAATCACATTTTTTCAAAAAAATGTTTTTTTTTTTAAGTTTTATAAACAGATACATTTTAAAAATAAAAATAATGGATAATAAAAGACAAAAAGTAAAAATGAAGAAAAAAAAAGAAAACGAAATACCACGCCAAAAAAGGAAACAACTTTTTGTACATGTTAACTAAAGCACAATTAAAATGTTATTAAATAATTTACGGCTATATTATAATACAACATTTGTAAATACATTATATTTATTTATTTGAAAATTCTAGTCTGCATTAATGCAAGGGTTGTTCAACCCATTACGTAATGCGGACTTAAAAAATTAGGTAGAAGTTAATGAATATAAATTTCTACATAATACAATTTCTACATAAATACGTTAAAATGTTTTAATGCATCGACTGACACTTAAATTAAGCTTGTGAAATTAAATTACCATTTTTCATAGCGCAAGAAAATTAAAAAATTTTCTTCCTCAAAATTTATTAAAAGTGACGTCATACTTGGCTATCTTTTAACTGATTTATTCGTTTGAATAACAACGGATTTCTTTTATAAACCCTTATGGACTACATTTATTCAATAAAATAACTTTTATTTTTATTATATAAATAAAAGACGAGTGATACTTTAATCCACAAATTTAGAATATCCAGCGACCGGTTTCATCGTTTTCGCGACATCTTTGAGACTGGTATCTTTATTAAGGAGTTCAATGTATTTATACAAAAGAGGAGTAAGGATAGATAATTCAAAATCATTTGAAAGTAAATTAAATAAAGTTATTTTAATCTTAAGGATTATTATCATTTTTTTTTTCGGGTTAACAATCACACTCACGAAGGATGGGACACTAAAAATAAAATACTTAAACTCATTAAAATAGCATTATATCAGCTCATTAGTTAACCTGAAAAAAAAAATAATGATCCGTAAGATAAAAATAACTTTATTTAATTTACTTTCATATGATTTTGAATTATATATCCTTACCTCTGTTTTGAATAAATACATTTAACTCTTTAATAAAGATACCAGTCTCGAAAATGTCGCGAAAGCGATGAAACCGGTCACTGGATATTCCAAATTTGTGGATTAAAGTATCACTCGTGTTTTATTTATATAATAAATTTGAAGGTATAGTTGAAGATAAATTTTCTCTAGCGATTACGAAGATATAGTAGCGTAGGTACATCGATATGAAACAATGGGAAGCGTACGACACGGTACACATATCTACGCACTAAAATGACATGGTTTCAGTATGACGTCAAAGATGAAAGTTGAAATTAAAAATAGCCCCAAAATATAAATATTTTGGCAAATCATAAAAACGCCCATATTTATTGAATAAAAAACTTACCCAAATTAAAATACATATTATAAAGTCCTATTGAACTGCATTAAATGCAGTTCGTCCGCAGGTGCTTAAAATTAAGTTCTAATATATGTATACATAATTTTATCTCTTAAATTCTATAACATATAAAAACTCTTATTACTATAAAAAAAAAGAAAAATATTTATTTCCATGTGCATCAAATATATGTTACACATAGAAAAATAAAAATTTGTCCAAATAAAAAAGAAAAACACAAAAAATTTCATTACAAAAAACTAAGTTTTAAAAGCCAGATTTGAACTCCTGATATGAACGCCCATTGAACTCCTTAATAAAGATACCAGTCTCAAAGATGTCGCGAAAGCGATGAAACCGGTAACTGGAATTTCCAAATTTGTGGATTAAAGTATCACTCGTCTTTTATTTATATAATAAATTACAATGAACTTCCATCAAGAATTTTCACTAACAAACTTAAATGTTTTAAATAATTTTTCTTTTTATATTCATGTTCTATTGTTGATAGTTATATTATTCTTAACATCTTTTGTATAGTTTTGACTGGTAGTTTATTGTATAACTTCAGTTCCTGGTTTATTAGTCTCGATTGTTTTTGTTTAAGAATATTGTTCTGATATTCTCGTATTGTGTTCATATTTACTACAATTTTTTCAAATTTTAGTTTTTCGTCTACAATAACATCATAGCTAATTTATGAATAAATTTTAAGGATTCTAGTTGAAAGAGTTCAGTTATAGTTAATGATTAAGTTTGTTCAAAGAATTATTAATTTGCTGTTAGATAAGAGAGGCCATTTGATATTTGATTATGTTGTCTTTATTGTCTTTTTATGTGATTTTGATTTCCTGTTCCCCATAGTAATTGCATTCAACATTTTTTTTTGTTTTTACGTATATTGAAATTTTTCCCATTACCAAGTCACCTCTTACTGTATTCTCATAAAAACGATGGACATAATAATTTTGATACGAGTAACAAAAAATATAGAATAGAAGTATAAATAAATGGATACTTTCTAAAAGAATTGAGAGTGCGGCTAGAAGTAGCAGACATCACATTCAACAGTATGAAGGCCGTCTGGAATATACTCGTATTTTTTATTTTTTTTTATTTTATTTATTTTTTTATTTTTTATTTTTTTTTTTATTTATTACGCCTGTTAAAACTTAGTCTTCTTTATGGACGCGAATCTTGGCGCCTCACTAGGGCCCAAAACAGCAAGATTGTGAGTTTTAAGAATAGATGTCTCAGAAGAATCTTAGGTATGCGCTGGTGTGACTTTGAAAAGAATAAAGTAAAAATAGAGCGGACGCAGCAAACTTCGGTGACAACTGTCATCAAGCGGAGGCGATACGGTTGCCTGGGCCATAAAGTGTGGATGCCTCTTGAGAGCCTTAACCACGTTTGCCTTCAGGTCTCGACGTCATGGACGTCCGCTGATGATTGTTCGTCGACAGTTCGTGTCAGAACTTCAGGACGCGAACCTGACTTGAAAAGATGCACGGAGCTGGCAGTGGACAGAGATGCCTGGAAGATCTTGGATCTCCAACTAGGGAGCGGACATGGAAGATGATGATAAATAAAAAAAGTATTAATAAATACCAGGTTTTCAAAAGTATTGTACAGTATCAAAAAAAAACAAATCGCCACAGCGTTTAAAACTGCAAAATTTAATAAACTAAAAAACTGTCATTTCAAATGATTTTTTTTAAAGCAAACTCATTTCAAATGTATTTACAAAAAAATAAATTAAAAGGAAACGAAAAATTGCCTTTAAACTTATTATTATCTCATGTTTATATGAGTTATATTTTTTTTTCTGGGAAAGAACACAAATATTTTATGGCGTGGGTTTGTCCCACCGGCTTACCCCCCTCCTAGTTGCCCCCCCCCCCCTTCCACCCACCTTCTGTGGCCTGTTGTATTGGTGAAGATATAATTAATATTAGCGTTTTGAAATAAATCGCATTTAATATAAAACAGCATTAACAACTGCTTTATGAACTTGCTAACTATAGTAAAACGCAGAAGTATTGTTTACACATGGACAATACAATACGAGTAGATTCGACAGTAGTGTCATGTCGCTGCTTCGTGAACAGCTTCGACCACACAGGACAGAACGTTGGGACAATATGGAAATTCTGCGGTAGTAAAATGAATACACGACGAAGAGAAGGGAAGAGAAGATGTATGAATGTAGAGAGAGCGAGATCTGTATGCAAAGGTAGAGTGATGTGGCGTTCTATCTTCTATGCCTAGCCTTATAGGGAAACAGCGTGATGGTTTGTTGTTGTTGTTAAAAATTTGAAATTATGATAAGAAAAAAATAAATATAAGATATAAAATAATATATGACAAAAAAGTAAATAAGATTGATTTTTTTTTTATTGGCAACTAATAGTTTGAATTCCAAAAACTGAAGAAAATATAAAAAACACTTAAAACCTGGGTAAAGAAAATTACAGATATAAAAATAACATACAAATAAAATGAATGCAAAATAGACATTGCAAATTGGAAATTTATTTATTTTATTTATTTATTTATTAACATACACGGCATAATTGCCTTTTACAAATTTATAATATAAACATATAAGGTTTGATATTTTTTAAACTACATATTTGCACTCAAAACTAAGGAACAATAATCAAGCCTAAAAATTATATAACATAATATTTTTAAAAAAAAAAAGTTTAAATAAAACAAAAGTTTGAAATAAAAAGTATACGAGAACTTTAAAAATTAATATAAAAAGTAAATCAAATTTTAAACATAATAAGGTTTATAATAAAAATAAAAAAAAAAAAAAAAAACAGAAAATCATATATGAAGTAACTACATTAAATATGATTACTGCTCATCTTTGAAAAAATTTATAAGGTTTGTTCTATAAGAACAATACCCCACATTAAATATATCCGATATGTGGGAACAACTATTGCCGAGTTCATGAAGTCGGCTCAATACGGCATTACAATCATACACTGTGCGTGAGTTACTACTGCAAAACGGTGGTACCCGCCTAGTTATCCTTCCAGGCACCCTGAAGTTGACGAGTGACAAAAGTTCTGGGCAATCCCATATAGAATGCACAATTTTATACAAATTTAACAGGTCTATAATTTTTCTTCTATCGTTAAGTTTAAGCAAATTTAATGTTTTTAATAAAAAATCGTAATTTAAAAATTCATGACTAATTCCAAGTTTAAAATTTATGTATCTTAAGAAATTTTTTTGGACCCTTTCCAGAGAATTTTGATGACAATTGTAGTAAGGAGTCCAAATTGTCGAGTTGTACTCTAACTGACTTCTCACTAAAGAAGTATACATCAACTTCAAAGTGCCTATGTTTTTGAATTCATTAGTCACACGTAACACGAATCCCAACATTTTCAGAGATTTACTAGTTATGTTGTTAATGTGACTAATGAAGGATAATTTTTGGTCGAAAATGACGCCTAAGTCGCGCACCTCAGAAGTTGAGATTAATTGAGTATTTCCCATCAGATAATCGAATAATATGGGATTTTTTATTCTAAAAAATCTCATTACCTGGCATTTTTTAATATTCAATTGCAGTTTATTAGCAGAGCACCACTGAAACATTTTATCTAAATTACGCTGCAGAATATTACAATCATTTACAGTATTGATTATTTTAAAAATCTTCATGTCATCGGCAAACAGCAATATCTCCACATCATCAAATACATCCATTACATCATTAACAAAGATGATGAAAAGTATTGGGCCCAAATGGGAGCCCTGTGGAACTCCACTAGTAGCACAGAAAGTTTGGGACAAAGTGTCACAAATTTTTACCGTTAATGTTCCATCAGTCAAGTAGCTTTGAAACCATTTAATCATAGGACCACTTATTCCTAGTTTAGATAGTTTGGCGATAAGAATTTTTAAACACACTTTGTCAAAGGCCTTACTGAAATCAGTGTAAATAGAGTCTACTTGTTTTCTTAATGTAAATGAATTAGTTTTGACATTTTCGTATAATATTAAATTAGTTAGCGTAGATCTAGCAGACATAAATCCATGCTGAGAAGTGGTTATTATATGCTTTAAGTTAGTTGATGCAAGTAATTTTTATAAAATAATTTTTTCAAAGAGTTTGGGGATGGCAGATAATATACATATTGGGCGATAATTAGTTATGTCACTCCTATCACCACTCTTAAAAATTGGAGTAAGGAAACTGAATTTCCATACAATAGGAAAGTGTCCCTCAGACAAGGATTTATTGAAGATTATATACAAAGGATACACAAGATAATCAACACATTTTTTCAAAAACATAGATGGAATTTTATCAGGGCCACAACTGCATTTAGATTCAAGTTGTATGATGCTGTTTTTAATGTCTTTTAATTGAATATTAAGTAGATAAATCTAGGTTAGAATTATTATTTAATTCGGGTAAACAAGTATTCTCTGAATTATTGTCATAAACACTTTTAAAAAAATCGCCGAAAAGATTGACTATATCGTTTAAATTGTTTCCAGATTTTAAGTTATAATGCATAACATTTGGTAAGACGGTATTATCATTTTTAAGGCTTTTGGAATAATTGAATATTTTTTTTACATTGTTATTTACGGAATTTTCAACGCTTCTTATATAACTTTCATGGCAAAAACGAGAGAGCTTATTACACTCTCTTCTCAACCACTGAAAATTTATGTAATCAGACAAATTTCTCGACTTTTTGTAAATTTTGTGTGTAATTTTTTTCTTAAAAATTAGATCTATTAATTCTCTACTAAACCATATAGGAAAATTAGAAGTTTTACTTTTAGATATTGGAACATGTAAATCAATAATATTATTTATTATATTATAAAATGTATCAACAATACTGTCCAAATTTGACAGCATTAATTCTTTATTCTTAGAACCTCATCCAGCTGACTTCTTCCAAATCTGAGGAGCTCTTTAATTTCATCTGGGAATTAGTTTTTGGAAGAATGAGTGATTTTTTGAGCTTATTATAGCATCGAGATCTTGTAAAACTTGAGTGTCTTTAAGCAAAAATTGTCTTCATTTGAGGAACCAGAAGACTACCTTTAGTTATGGCTCTGTATTTTAACTAGTTGAGGTTTCTTAACAGGGTCATTATAAATTACTGGGTCCTGCGTTGGTTTGGACATGTAGATCAAATGGACAGCGAAAAAACGGCTAAAAGGATCTACGATGCGAATGTTGATGGATGCAAAAAACGAGTAAGACCGAGAAGAAATGGCACGATCAAGTCCATCAAATACTTGAAAATAGACATGACAAGAGCAGGAATAATTGGCGTGCGTGCATGAGAAGATGTATGAATGTAGAGGAAACGAGGTTTGGATGCAAAGATAGAGTGATATGGCATGCTGTCATCTCTGCTTACCTCTACGTGGAAACGGCATGATGGATTGTTGTTGTTGTTTTTGTCTTATATTGAAATTTTTAATTTCTTAAATAGTGGTTCTTAATGACTCTGAAATGGTTTTTTGAAAATGATTCGTATAATTGATTTTTGTACTTTAATTAATGGATCTAGAGAACTCTATTACTAATCATTCGATCGGCAAATTTATTCGATTATTTTCATTTATAATTTTAATGCTCTATGCTATTTCACTAGCACGCTTATTAAATTGAATTTTCAATAATGAAATTTCCTTCCCCCTTCCCCCCGCCACTGCGGCCTGTATTCACAGAATAGTATAAATACTCCGGTTTATTATTCCCACAAAACATAGCCAGAAAGGCACGCAACCTTTTATGGTCGACGGCCATTTTAGAAATATGCGGTAAGGTGTTGTTAAAAAGTCGTAATGATTGCTTAGCACTTATTACCGATCTGAGATTATTTCCACACAAAACATACGTGTAAAATAAACATTATTTCAAACTTTTTCGAATTTCCGACTTTTCGGCAACAATACGTCATTATCGATGTTATTATCAACCACATTGCGTACATATTCGCTATGCTGGCTAACATATTGCAGCTAGCACAGATTAGGTTCAAAACGGAAGTTTTAAATATTAAACTTTTAAAGACTGTCCACGCTTGGTGGAGAGGACTCTTTAATTTCTCTACACGACTAAGTGCGGTTGTTATGTATTTATTTATTTCATAGAAATATATAGACGCCCCTTTTTTTTTCTTTGCAGTCTCAATCCTGGGGATTGGTTTGCAGTAAAGTCCTGCATCTCATCCTCCATTGGTCTCTATTTTCTGCAGCCCTCTTCAGCTCGACATATGAGGCGCAGTCAAAATCTTCGCACACTTGCTCCAAATATTCCCGTCGGGGGCGCCCTCTATAATTTGTCCCCTCAGCCATTCCCTCTATGATGTCATGCAGAAGACCCTTATGGCGCATAATGTGGCCGATCCATCGGGCTCACCTTTCTGATATGGTTTTGATTGGGTGCCTACCTTCTTCGATTCTGTTGAGAACCTCTCTCAAAATCCTAAAATTTTTCTGAAGCACCACATCTCGAAGGCATCAAGACTTTTTTTATCTCTTTCGGTAAGGCACCATGTCTCACAACCGTTCATCAATCTGCTTGCGGAGTTTATATTCACATCTTAATCAATTTTGAAATGTCACTATCCAAATGTTTGCGTTGTTCTTTTCTCTTTCTGCTTACCATCCTATCACCTCTCCTCCCCCCTCTTCTTAGTATAGTGTAAATTGACAATAAAACGGCCTCGTGGTGTAATGGTCAGTGCATTTGCCTACCATTCAAGAGGTCTCCGGTTCGATTCCTGACATGGTTAATATTAAATATTTATTGAAAAGGGTATTTTTACACTGGAATATTTCACAGTCACTGGACTGGTATCTGAAGCGTAAGACTGGTCAGCTTACCTTCATGCAACAAAAATAAACAAGATTCACTGCGATTGGTGTACCGATGCAGTGCCCTATGCACCATTGTGTCTAAAAAAGGAATGATGATTATGATGATGATTCATGAAGACCTTGTTTTAAAAACCTCAAAATTATTTATTTTTTCAACAAATGTTAAAATTAATTAAGTAACTTATATGTTTTAAGTTCTCGCCATAAACTTTAAAGCTTAAATGCAAAATTCACTGTTGAGGTACCAAAGTTATAAAGCTTTATAATCTTAAAAGCTCTACTGGGGTTATTCCTCACAAAACAAATTGCCATAAAAATAAAACTTAGATTCGAAAACAGGTAGAAACAATTATGATTTTATTATTAATATTGAAAGCATTAACTTTGTACAAACCCAATATAATAATATTAATATATTTGCACTTACAGCCAATCTGATAAACAAAATAGATTTTTTTACTCTTAAAAATAGATACACTATATCTGAATTATGCTATTTATATAAATTATTAAATAATAAAGTAGACTCTTTTAAACTACTCTCAAAAATTAATCTTAATGTCCCCTTTCGCGTGACAAAAAATAAGTATTTATTCCATTTGCCAGTTTGCATTTGTCTAACTATGCACAACACTCTTTCCTCTATTGTTCTTGCTCTAACTATAATGCTTTTTTTTCATGTATTGATATATTTAACACGCCCCTTAATTTATTTAAAAATAAATTAAGACTGATTCTTTCTGGCTGCGATACGATCCCACTTGCTATTTAATGATGCTCACACTTACACACATCAGAACTCTTACTCCCACATACACACAAACACATCTATACACTTACTCTCATACAAATACACGTAAACACACCCTTTTGTTGTACCACAATTTAGTATGTATGATTTTTTTATAAACTTTGATGGTCTGTATTTAAACCGTATCTTTTTTATGTTATTTTATTATTGGCGACAGTTAGTTTCTGTAAAATAAATAAATAATACTGATAATAAATGCAGAAAAATTATTTACGTTAATACTATAACGACAAATGTATGTATATAAATAAAAAATATAAATATTTTATGATAAAAATGTTTTTTTTTTCTTGTTTATACACTTAAGGCTGTTTAAAAAAGTTATATGAAGAATTATATGTTCAAGGAACTGAACAAAAAGAATTGTAAAACTATGTGGTAATAAAATAACGATAAACAATATATTTGTAAACACGATCTATGAGCTAACCCATGCCAATCCATCTTCATCCCACACTGTGATGGCAAAGATATCTACGAAAAACCAGAAGAACTATCCCAAAGAATTGCTGTGTGAAGTTGTGTGTCGAATTGACTAATCTACACATTCTGGACAAAGGGGTATAAAAACAATAGTTGATGTTTGAAAATTTGATAAATCAAAGGTTTTGAATTCTGGTGACACGATTAGAAACTTTAAAAAAAAATTGCAACAGAGATGGAACCACTTCTTATGACATCAAGTATTTTAAAAACGCATCTAAGAGCATGTTTTCAAGAGATGAAAGAGTAGAAAAACATGTTGAAAGGAGAGTGAATGCGGACAACAAAATGAAGTACAGTAAATGCTAATAAAAATATGTCAATCAAAACTTATCTTGCAGTGCACAATGGAGTTTTAGTTTCAACGCTTATGTATGGAAGTAAAACACGGAACTGGCAGAGGACGGATGAAAGCCGAGTGAACGCGGTCGAAATGCGGTCATGTGGAACGAAAGGACGACAAAGGAATGGTAAAACAAGTATGTATGGTGAAAATGAACGGTAACGTGAGACAAAGACAACCAAGGAAGACGTGGCATAAGTCTGGTCATGACAAAAGCAGACAGAACCGAAGGGAATGTGTGACAAGATGTATGAATCAGGAAGAAAATGTATGCCAGCATAAACATGTGTGGCGGTCCATTCTCTCTGCCCACCCTTACGGAGAAATGGCGTGATGGTAGTAGTAGTAGTAAAAACACATATAAGGTTCATCTCCTCTTTACGTTTGTACAATAAAGACATCTTGTTTTAAAATAGGAATAATTACCCCCTTGCATTCCGAGTAACCACGCCACCTTTCTTAACAAAAGGTGTTGGATGGACTCCATACGATCAATTAAAGTCCTTTAGAATGGAGATATGCTGCATTTCGTGATCGCAGCAGTGCCCTATGCACCATTGGGCACAGTAATGGTACGAGGATAATCATAATCATTTCACCAAGAACCTAACTTTCTCATTGAAGATTTGAACTACGAGCATAAAAAAAAATACGGTCGAGTTATTTAATGAACAACTTTACTGTTTGAGGGATGAAATTATTAAGCCCTTAATTCGTAAAATTTTAAAAAGCACCCTTACATTCCAGCATTACGAATTTTATAACAAGCGGTTCACAAAATGGCGGAAATACGACTGCCATTTTGTCTCGGTCAAATAGAGATATTTCGTTAGTCGTTAGCGTTATTCGGGAAAAATTTCCCGGAAAATTTGGGTATCGCGTGTTCAGGCATTACCCAGCGAGAGTTAAGATTTTTAACGGGCAGGGGTGCACTTAGGATTTCCCGCCCTTAGTCCTCAAAGTGTCGCCCACTTACCCTAACTCGTAAAACCAATGTCGTATAAATTTACAATCCGCAAACTATTCGCGTTTTTACAAGATTCTCACAAGGTTTTTGGTGACAGCATTTTTATTTTTTACATATTACAACATAGATGGAGAATACTTTAGAAAAGGAAATGTGAAATTCTAGGCATTAACAGTTTACGAACTGTTTATCTATTTTTTAAATTATACTTCATGGAATTACACATAACTCGTTCTAAGACATAACATAGAAAATTTAAAAGGTAAAGTAATACAGCACTGATTTTATATTAAAAATTATGTAATAAAATACATTAATTCAATTTAATTTTGAGTATTATTAAATAAAAATCTTTAACTTTTTCCATTATCTACTAAAACAATTGGTAACGAGAAAATGTTTTAAAAGGCTATAAAAAAATGGATAGTGGGGCTAAGTAGAAGTAAAATGGATTGTCTCATTCGCCCATACCAATATTAAACCAACTGCTCCACAAGTGAACAGCTTATGATGGGTTTTTGTTACTTTCATTGTGTGTTTTGTAATATAAATAATATAGATGTACATAAATACCTTGTTTTTAAAACACTCTGAATATTTGATTCGTATTTCGTATTTTTTTCGTATTTTTAAGTTTGTCTTCTTTGTTTAATCTCAAATGTAATTTTAAAAAAAGTATATTGTTAAGTGTCCTCGGCACGGAAAACCCCAGTGAGGTCACATTATTTTTATTATTAACTATAATTTGTAAGCAAAAAATATGAATAAATAAATAAATAAATTATAAAAACCAAATATTAAAAAAAAAACGGAATATAGAAGTCAAGGTATTCACAAGGGTTATAAACTGTCATTAGCTGCAGCTGGTTTAGCCCGTTTGCCTGACAAGCAAGAGGTCTCGGGTTCGATTCCGACATGTTTAATAAAATATTTATTTAAAACTTTGTCTTGACACCAAGAATATTTCATAGTCCCTGGATTGCACCCGGAGCGTAAGGCTGATCCTTCGTGTAACAAAATTGATCGAGATACGATGCGATTGGGGAATTAATGCAGTGCTCTTTGCACCATTAGGTGCGGAAAGTGAATTAAGAACTCAAGATTGTAATACAAGCCCGGGTTTACAATTCAGTGCTAGGAATTTTTTTGCCATTTTTTCGCTATCCATTCGCTCTACATGTTCAAATCAGCGTAGAGCTCCTATCTTGATTTTGTCGATAGAACCTATCTAAGCCTTACATAATGTACGGATCTCGACATTTGTGCATCTATCGTACATGGTTTTACCACACATTCGCCTGAAAGAACGCACTTCGTCAGCATTCAGCCTACGTTCATCCCCGCTTTTCCAAGTCCAAACTTCACTCCAATACATCAGGGTCGGGACCGGGACTCCATTGTGAACTGCTAATGTTGTCTCTTGCGATAAACATTTATTCGCCAAGGTTGATTCAAGTATTTTTAATACCTGTTTTGGAGTGGTTTTACATTAAGTCTTACTTTCATTCCTTTCAAAAACCATCACATTCGATTTATCGACATTCATCAACAAATCGCTTCCCTCGAATACTTCGCAGACTTTTTTTACCAAGAGTAGCAGTTCCTCTTTGATGTTAGCAAGAAGCACGGCATCATCAGCATGCAAAAGACAAATGGCATTTAGATCACCCATTTTCACTTCCATTCTGAAGCACTGTTAAATAATGTCTTTGCAATAATTCATAAAAATTTAAGTATAATTTAGGCGTTTTATGGCAAAACAAATTGAAAATCATAGATTTCATTGCAAAATAAATTGACAATGTCATTTAATTAGGGTGCATTCCCGCTTACTGCCAATAACCGAATAATTGAACAAATACCGTCTTCCGTTTTTGTCTTTTTCACACAAACACCGGCCACAGAACAGCATCTCTGTCTTCCTTGTTTAAAGTTCTATTCTCGTGCTCTTTCTTATACAGTTAAACAGATTTATTGTGGTATTCGCATAACTTTTACTGATATAATTATTCTTCGCACAGCTTGATTAAATATGTTTATTTTATATTTCCTACTTTTATCCCTGTTTTTCCAAGTCCATGCTTTGCTTCCACACACAGAGTC
This sequence comes from Micrasema longulum, assembly GCF_059751315.1. Lineage (NCBI taxonomy): Eukaryota > Metazoa > Arthropoda > Insecta > Trichoptera > Brachycentridae > Micrasema > Micrasema longulum. Next base: position 197,486 of record NW_028279795.1, read on the forward strand.
AGGAGCAGGCTTCCATTGTGAACTGCTAATTTTGCCTCTTGCGACAAACATTTGTTCGCTAAGGTTGAATTCAGTGCACCGTTCACTCTGTTCCCGGCACTCACCCTCCTTTCAATATCTTTCTCAGTCATTATTATAATAATTATTATTATTATTATTATGGGTTAATGTTAATGTTACACAGTGTGTAAAGTGGCCACTTAAACCAGCCAACGACAGGTCATAAGCCCTGTAAATGCCTAGACTTCCATATTTCCTTCTCAAAAACGTTTTCCCACTCTGTTGAAATAAATTTAATTTTAACATTTTCATTTAAGAAAAATAATGTACTGTGTCACCACATGCTAAGAATGTATTCAAATGATTTAGAGAACAAGTGGGTTTTAAGTTTCTTCCAAAACCTCACTTCACTCTTACAGTTTCGGACCTCTGCTGGGAGAGCATTCCATGCCGTAGGGCCTGCGACCGCAAATGCGCGTTCGCCAAATTTGGTGCGCTGTTTGCGTAGAGGTATAAAAACTTTTCCTTTCGACGTTGATGTAGCTGATCTAAGCGTAAGACGTATATCAGCTAGTTCATCTGGAATGCAGAGTTTCCTTAGATATTCTGGAGCAGAGTTGTGCAGTGACCTGTACATAAGTCAACAGAGTTTGTACTCCACCCTCTGTGGTAAACGTAGCCAGTGCAATTCCCGAAGCAGTGGTGTCCCTTTGGGATCCCTGGTAAACATACTTCCTAGATACACAAATTCATATACTTGTTCATACCGATGATAATAAAAAACACTTTTTTTTTATTCACTCTCATTGATAAGCTATTAACATATTAAAAAAATGTAAAAAAAACACCAACTTTCTCATTCGTCCCTCTATAGCAAGCACGGGTACGCAGTCGACGATAGGGTGCGATAGTCGCTATGTAGCCTAATGTACCCAGCATGTTTAAAGATACCGATCGAATTTTTCATTATGTAATCCATTAAATAAACATGAAAACGAAAGTGCGATGTCCGACAAGGGATCTTTATTTTTTTTACATCGTTAGAAATACCACCCTAAAAAGACTTGTGAATTTTCCATGTTTTACTGATATCTGCCACTTCCAATGCTATTACAATCGACTATAAATATAAGCAAATGAAACATTTTTAATGCGTATACCAATTTATTTATTTTTTATTCATATTTTTTGCTTACAAACTATAATTAATAATAAAAATAATGTGACCTCATTTGGGTTTCCCGTGCCGAGGACACTTAACAATATATGTTTTTAAAATTACATTTGAGAATAAACAAAGAAGACTAACTTTAAAAAAAAAAAGATAATTAATAAATATTCAGAGAGTTTAAAAAACAAGGTATTTATATACTAACATTTTACAACAGAGATGAAGAACATTTAAGAGAAGGTAATATAGGTCTAGGCATCTACAGGACCAATGGCTGGTTTAAGTGGCCACTTTACACACTGTGTAACATTCACCATTCTGCCTATATTAAAACATCTTTATTCCTTCAATTCTTTCATCTGTTGATGTTTGTGAAGTTAAAGAGCTGAAACTTTTATTTATGCGTGTGAGATTCACCTAATTGAATTATACACAGTTTGTAAAGTGGCCACTTAAACCAGCCATTGACAGGTCATAAGCCCTGTAGATGACTAGACTTCTACATTACCTTCTCTTAAATTTTCTTCATCTCTGTTGTAAAATGTTAATATAAACAGCTCCCCAGGGAGTTGAATCCAGTCCTTGTTTACAAAAATTTGGACAAACTCAAAATATTGTATTTATGTACATCTATATTATTTATACTACAAAACACACAATGAAAATAACAAAAACCTAACATAAGCCATACACTTGTGGAGCAGTTGATTTAATATTGGTATGGGCGAATGAGACAATCCATTTTACTTCTACCTAGCTCCACTATCCATTTTTTAAAAGCCTTTTGAAACATTTTCTCATTACTAATTGTTTTAATAGATAGTAAAAGTAGGTTATAGATTTTAATTAAATAATAATCAAAATCCCTTTGTCCGAAAGTGGTTTTAGTTTGAATTTGTTTAAGTTGTCTATTGAATATTAACTTGATGTATTAATTTGTATTTATTGAAGGCGCTGTGGCGCAGTTGGTTGGACGGTCAACTATGAAACTGGCGTAGTGGGTTCGATTCTCGCCAGTTTCAAGAAAAAAAAATAAGAAAGATTTTTGAGAAAGAATGAAAGCTTTCTGTGCTTTTCAAAGCTTCCTTCCCTATACTGCCTTTCTACCTGCTGACGAGCTTCGAAAACGGAGACTTAACGGGTTATTCCTTCATAATGCATATGCCGACGACATTGGACTATTCTATAAAAATCAAACAGACGTATTAACAAACAATGACATAAACGAAGATCTTACTATGTTGACTAAATGGACAAACACAAACTTACTTACACTTAATGAAAAAAAATGCAATATTATCCATTTTAAAACTAGAAAAAAATGACATCAAGTAGATGCTTACAAAAACAATGAACAACTAAGTGAAATTAAACATGTTAAATACTTAGGACTAACAATAGACAGACAATTGACATGGACAATTCATATCAAAAATTTAATTAGCAAAGTGGCGACATTATCAAGTCTTTTTTTTTTTAATCAAAAACTTTGTTCATTGGAAGAAGTTATTGAAAAGAAAAAAAATTGATTTATGAAGCCTATGTAAAAACTAAAATGTGTTATATGCATCAACTATGGAAAACAGGAAATCAAAATGATATAAACAGACTACAAAGACAGTAAAATAAAATATTAAAGTTAGTATATGACCTACTTTATCTAACAGCAACTAAAGAACTTTTTAAACAAACTAAAACGAGAAAAGGACAATCGAAACTTATAAACCATGGACTGAAATTTTACAATAAACTTACAGACAACATTTAAAAAAGATGTTAAAAATATTATTATTAATAGTAGAATGTGAATTTTAAAAGTAAAAATATTTTGTTAATTGTATGTAACCCGTAAGGGTTCATCAATGAAAAATTTAAATGAAAAAAATATACGAAAAACAATATCTTTATTATTATTTTATTTTTTTAAATGCTGAATAATTTAAAATATTTCACAATAAAAAGTGCCTGATACAAACAAAAATATGGTGGAAAACTGATTTTCTATTTATTTAATTGCTAGCATACTCTTATAGTTCAAGATTTCAATACTGCTATATCACATTCATTAAACGTTTTTGCAAATTCGACAATAATATTATTTAAACTTATAATTAGAAATCAAACACTGATTTGAGTCTACTGAATATTTTATTTTATTTTTACAAATATAAACATATAAAAATAAAACTTCGTGACAATTGTTTCGCCTTATTAGGGCATTTTCAAACGAATGTGAAGATTATTTGGATTGAATGTCCTTATATAGTTATATAATTCAAGGTACTTAAGTAGAAAATAAAAATAATCTTATAAACTATAGCATGTACATTAAATAATCTTCACATTCGTTTGAAAATGCCCTAATAAGGCGAAACAATTGTCACGAAGTTTTATTTTTATATGTTTATATTTGTAAAAATAAAATAAAGTATTCAGTAGACTCAAATCAGTGTTTGATTTCTAATTATAAGTTTAAATATGGAGTTCTACAAAATAAACACCAAATCAATCAATAATATTATTTAACTTTTTTCAATTATTATTCAGCTAAAAATAATGATAATAAATAATATTTATTGAGCTTCTAGTTTTGACCCCGTATATTTGTATTGAGAACTACGTCGACGTTCTGTAGGTTTAAAAAAATAAAAAAGCGACTTACAGAAGTTTCGGTTTCGGACAGTAAAACGAGTTTCGGTCGCGATTTGGGTTTCGGCCAAAAATAAGCGAAAACTCCGACTCAGCTGAAACCTGCGATTGGGATGTATCGAATTACGTTCGGCTGTACTCGGTTATATTTTATGGCTCCTGACTTTTAAATGGTTTTCTTTGAAATATTTTTAACACGAGTATTTTAAGTATGTTAAAAAAATAGCACACTTAGAGATATTGGATTGTTGTCCATTAAAATGACTTATTGTTTTGACATTGTCTGGCATGATAAATAAAATTAATACTGATGTTGGACTTTAGTTAGATGTGTAGGATTTAGATGTGGTGGTGATCCTCTCCCAGTTGTTGATGGACCGAAGAGATGATGTTTAGTGTTCCAAGGTGCATTTATTGCATGTTGAATAAATAAACGGAATTATGTTTTGAAGTACGAGAGTAATGGCGATGCGGAGTTGAATTGGCTATACTTAAACTACAAGCTGAAAGTGAGTGGCCGCGTTGAGCTGACTTGTTGGGCTGACTGTTCGGGCTGACCGGGCTGACTGCGCGTTACCACGTCCTGTGGTCTCTTTGTAAGCCACGTTCTTTTGTTTTTCATGTTTCCAGTGTAGGAACGATGTTAATGTACTGCAGGGCGTTGCTCTTATCGTTACGTGCAATACTGTTAAAATGGCAGAATGAATTCGACATAAAATGATGACTTGCTTTATCGATCGCCGCCTATGAGGTGAAATGATTAAATGATCATGGACTATATTACCCATAGTAGTTTTTATTCCTTTATTCCTGAAGTACTCTCTATGATAGAGAAAATCCAAAAGAGGTTTCTGAGATATCTCTACATGAGAGAGTGCGGGTATTATCCTTGGCTCTACCCTGGTATATAGCCTCTATAGCTGGTACCTGAAGCGAAAGACTGATCATCTTACCTAAATGAAACAAAAAAAAACATCAATATACGCGGCGATTGGTATACCAATGCAGTGCCCTATGCACCATAAAGTGCGGAAAGAGAATGATGATGAAGATTAAATAATATTTGATGTTTTAAAGAAAATGTCGTTCAAATGTCTTCTACGGCGTTATTTAATCCGAGATCTAATTTTCTTTATTTTTTTTGGTAGATGAGCAAAGTAGGGTAAAAAAAATTACTACCCTGGCAACACTAACAAAATTTCCATTTTGTTTTTTCGACAATCTAACAGATAGAAAAATAATTTAATTTTTAGTAGTGCATTTGCTTCTTAAACATTTGTTTGCTAATTACACATTAAAGGTGATACCATCCTGTTTCTTTAAGATCCTAGCAATATTTCTTGACTTAAAAAGGCTCAACACGGCACAATTGAATTCAAATCAGGAGTTGCGTACTGAGCGACGTCTACAAAGAAACTAATGGGTCAAAACGTTAACCTAATCATTTATGAGTAGCTTGGTGACCTTCTGTTTGATGTGCGTATGCGGCTTCTGGACTATTCTTGATTCTATGATAAAATATAAGCATAAAAATACATACGCCAAAAATGCTTTAATACTTGAAGTCAAGAGTTTTAAGTGCCGAAAATTCCTAAGATATTTTTTTACGTTTTCTCACAGTTATATTGCTAAATTGGTCGCATCATGATATTGCGTAATTCCTCGTAACTCGGCAAAAAATGATGACAATGAAATTTTAAATTACGTTTGCACATTAGTTAGGTGGCCACTTACCTCTTATGTTCCATAATAACAAGTCTTGTGCTTTATGATACTAGTTAACGAATTTTGTCACCTGTTGAAATGAGTTTAATAACAGGTGAAGATAATTTTAATTTTTTAAATATAATGAGAGTGACATAAAAAATCACGCAAACAGAGAAACGGATTTAAACAATGTATTTTTGTTACACACGGGTAATCATTACTACTTCTACAGTTAAAAATGTTGGAAAAGGCTATGCTTAAAGTACGTTGAAATTAACAAATTTCAACAGGGATGGAGAATACCTTAAATAAGGTAATATGGAAGTCTAGGCATTTACAGGGCTTATGACGTGTCATTGGCTGGTTTATTTATTTTTTTGATTTATTTATTTATTTAATCCAATAAAAAATACAAATACATAGTTGGCAAAAATGTTTATACAATAGGTAGGTACATTTAATTATAGATATAGCCACTCTACTGGCCCACAGGCGCGTTCCAAAGTGTCAGTGTATTATTTGTTTATAAATAATTGTACATAATTTCACATCAATTGTGTAAAAAATCAAAAGAAATAAAAACAAACTAAAAATTAAAACATTCCTACATCAATAAAACGAAAAAGGATTTTCAAGAAACTAAAATTATATTCTTATATGTGAAACATATTCCTCAGCTTCCTGTCTAGTCTTTTTAGTAATCCATTTATGTACTCCAGCTTTGAAAATATTGTTTTTCATTTTGTTCGCCAATATGTCCTTGATTAAAAAGTTGTATAGCTTAGGGGCCAGAAAAGTATAATGCTGTTGGCAGTAGTCAACAGGCCTTCCATTCCACTAGATATATTCACATGTTACAACAGAGATGAAGAAAATTAAAGATAAGGTTATATAGAAGTCTAGGCAGGGCTTATAACCTGTAAATGGCTGGTTTAAGTGGCCACTTTACACACTGAGTAACATTCACCATTCTGCCCATATTTGAACCTGCCTATCCTTGTCTACAAAAATTAGGACAAACTCAAAATATTGTTGATAAATCCACCTGATCCATGAAGAAGTACAGAAATTGAAAAAATAATATTTTTAAGAGTTGTCTAGTATGTAGGTGAAATAATTCAATTAGATGAATCTCACCCGCATAAATAAAGGTTTCAGCGCTTTAACTTCACAAATATCAACAGATGAAAGATTTGAAGGAATATAGATGCTTAAATATTAGGAGCGTGGCCAATACTATGACCGTTTTTAGGGGAATTCAAAAATACTTATTAAAAAAAAGAAATACGGTCTAGTTTAACAGTATTTCAGATACCTTTATAACTTTCCTTTTTACATAATGTTTTTCACCTTCGCATTTTTTGAACTACAAACTTGTTAAAATTATTTCTTTACTTAAAAATAAATTAAACCAAACAACAACGTATAATTAAACGACCATTCAGATTGTAACTACTGCAGTTAAACGAATATTAGATATCCGCCGGATATTATGCTACTACCCGGTATCCGGCCGGATTTGAGCAAGTATCTAGTATCCAGCCTATCCGGTGGCCGGATACCGGATAGTAGCTAAAAATCCGGTGTTTATTTTATTTTATTTATTTATTTATTCACACTCTTTATCAAAATACAATTCCATATTCACTTTGCCCAGCTAACAAGGGTACATACCCCGTTCCAAGCTAGGCAATTACATTTTAATATATTATAATACTTAACAAATTAATATAGAACACAGACAAATAAAATTAAACTTATTCGGATACATATTTTGATTCATATACATACAGACATACACATATATACACACATGTATATGTAAATATACACATATATACACATGTACATACACACACACGTACATACGCCCATGCGCATACACGTACATACATTTATAAAAACATAGACAATTTATGTATGTATAAATATATATTTTTTAAATTATTCCTTATTTTTTTATATTTTATTTTTGACATCCAGTAAGGTTCAGTGTTATACCTAATATTCATTTAACCGCGAACATTTCATGAAATCAGCGCCACAAAATTGATTTCTTGATATTGACCGTGTTTTAGAATAACAAAGTAATCATCATTATTTAACTGACCTTTTCATAAAAAACGTTTGCCAGTGTTCAGTATACACCCTTTAAAAAGAATTTGACTAGCAAATGAAAAATGGCTCTAAATATTTTATTTTTGATGAAAAACATATTTATGTAAAAAAAATGAAGCGCAAAGAGTAAAACTACCCAAGACCATCGCTTTTATTTTATTGACACTTTGAGTACCGGCCGAATATACATAGAATTTACCCTGTGCCCGGCCCATTTTTATGAAATTTTATGCTTTGTGAAGAGTTTCTTAAACGTGTCATAATTATAAAAATACTAAGTTAAATCAATTTTTACTTCTAATATTTATTTGAAACAATTTATTGAGTCATTTTTGTATGACAGTTTTGCCAACATTGGCCTTTATGGAGAGCCACATTGCAATGTTCGCACATATACTTACAGCGTTTCACTTATTTTTTGTGCTTTGTATTCCGGAGTCGTGTAAACAAGTGATTATAACAACCACGCGTTGTGTCCCGGTCCCGTGTTTTTACGAAGTTTACCAGCAGCAAAAAAGTACTAATAAAAGTCACTAGATGTCAATAAAATGCACTTTTTTGAACAGCTGGTAAATCATGTGAAAACACGGGACCGGGATACAACGCGTGGTTATATAATCACGTATTTACACGGCTACGGGATACAAAGTGTTAATAAACTTTTAAATCATTTTGATATGCCGCTACTTGATTGTATTAAATTAATATAAAACCGGCCGCCCGATAACCGGCCGCCCGATAACCGGCTATCCGGCTATCCGGCATACGAGCTTGTTGGATATCCGGTATTCGGTATCCGGCCAAAACACTATCCGTTTCATCACTATAACCTTCATATTATGTATAAAAAGTACACGAAAATCAGCAATTATCCTTCTTTTAAACAACATAACATTAGTTACTACTTCTAAATACTTCTAAAGTGTGTTCGAATTTCATGATTTTAATAAAATGAAAAATCGTTTAAAAACTTACATTGAATTCTTTCGGGCTTCAGTTTTTCAGTCTGGCTGAATCTTCATGAATCTTTCTCACGATTTTCTTAATTTCCTGCAAAAAAAACAAGCGACATTCATCAATAATTCTCTTTTTTAAATGAAAAGGAAAAACGTTACAATATTTTTACAATTTACCTTGCTTTTATTTAAACACGAGTCCTTATGTAAACACCTACAAGGTAATTGAAAAGAAGACCTTCTTTTAAGTTACTTTAAATGAGAAATTAATAATATTTTCCTTTTTTATTTATTCGAGATATCAACAATAATTCAAAAAATATATATATTCGTACTAATAACGAAAAAATATCAAATTAAACCAATAACATAAATCGGGAAAAATACATTATACAGAAACAAGTAAGTCTTAATTTATTGCAACAGAGAAGAAAAACACTTGGACAATAGAAAATAGAAGTCTAGGCATTTACAAGGCTTAAAACCTGCCATTGTCTCGTATAAGTGGCCGCTTTACACACTTTCTAATATCATTCTGCCTCTGTTTGAACATTCACATTTTTACATCTGTTGACATTTAATAATTTCAGAGTTCGCATTTTGAAAGTTTTTTTATTGAAATCTAAGGGTCAATGGAATGAAAGTTTGAATTATACTATGTAGAAAAACGTACAAATAATCATTCTGGCCATACTTTGTACAAATGGATGGTACATGGAATAAACTTTTAAATACATAATTTTTAATATCACTGACGTATACGTATGACGATAAATGGACTCGTTATTCTTACTACATTTTACTACACTTACGTACTGAATACACACGATACACGGCATAATACCCTAAAAGTCATTGTGAAAGTTCATATTTTCTTTTGATACGAATTTCCAAAAACCTGAAATCATCCTTCCGTACAATTCTCCAAACATCCAATGAAAGGGGCAATAAATCCAATAGAGTTGAATTAAATAAAAATCTCCTTTTTTTAAAAATTTCTTCATGTTCTTTCAACGTAAACAGAAAGACAAGAATTGCATTTTAATTGGCAAACAACTAAATAATTTAATAAATTATTTTTATTTTGATTATTAAGAAACAATTTACCAATATTGTCATTTGTATAAAAAGCAAGTTTGATATTATTTGGTAAAATTTTGGATACATTTGTGGATATAGTATTTACATTAAGAATTCTCTTCCATTTATTATAATTATTATTATTTTTATAATTACTGTTGACAGGATATAAAAATTGTTTGATTGATTTTTTCTTTGGTTTTCTATTTAAAAGAGTATGTTTTAAATCAATCGTATAGCCATTATCAATATAAATTAAAAATAAAAATAAATCATGTTCGTTGGTTTTCATTCGGTTGATTTAATTGGTGTCCTGACGAAGAGACGAGTACGGCTCGAAACCAATAGACAAAGAAATATATTAAGAAAATTTGTTGATTTTATAAAACTTTTAAATTAATTTTTGAACTTCTGTACAGTCGCTGTTTTAATATTGTGAGATAATGCGTTCATGTGTGTGTGCGTGGATGGCTCGGAGTGTGCATTCGGAATTTTAAATTATTTTTATTTATTACCAAAGATAATCTCCATGGAAAACGCAAATATTAACAATTATTATTTTCTCTCTCTCCGATGGCGCTACAGCCCATATCGAGCTTTGGCCTCCGGCAACTTTTGCCTCCAACTCTATCGGTCCTCAGCCGCCGTCTTCCAATTTACCACCTGGAGAAACTGCAATGTATCCTTTCTCTCTTCATTCTCACTTCATTCTCCCATATCATCCTTGGTCTTCCCACTAATCTCTTTCCTCCTTTTGGGGACACGTGAGTCAGGCATTTGCTGTACATGCCCAGCCCATCGTAATCTAAGCATCTTCATATGTGCCGAGATGCTCGGGGCCTGGTATATATTGTACAGTTCTTCGTTACACCAAATGCGCCACTGATTATTCTCTCTCACTGGTCCGTAGATTATTTTGAGTACTTTTCATTCAAAAGTGTCCAGCATTTCAGCCATCTTTACTGTCAGTGTTAACGCCTCACACCCATATGCCAATACAGTGCGTATAATTGTTTTGTATATGGTTATTTTGGTTTTCCTGTGGACGTTACGTGATTTGAACACTGGCAGAAAAGAAAAGTATGTTTCGTTGGCTGCTGTGATTTTTTTTCTGATTTCTGCTGGATCCTCATTATCTCAGTTACACTGAAGCCTAGGTAGGTAAATTGCTCGATCACTTCGAAGGAGTAGTTATCTTTGTATTGGACACAGCCTCTTGCTCTGTGCGATGGGTTTCGGCTCTGTGTCATTATTTTTGTTTGATCAAAATTGATTTGCAGCCCCACATCTCGTGCAGCTGTTTCTGAGGGATCAAAGACCTCTTTGATGGCTGTTATTGATCTTCCGACAATGTTGATATCATCCGCTTATCCAACAAGTTTACTACTTTTATAACAAATATTGGAGCTAGTGTCTATCAGAATTTTTTTTATTACATGTTCAAGCACAATATTAAAAATAGATGGGGCCAGGCCATCTCCCTGTTTCAATCCCCGGGATACTGCAAATTCTTTTCTCACTTGATTTTTTTTTCGTCACATTTAATGTTTCAATCTTTTGCATAATTTACAAAAATTTTATTGGTATTTTGATGTTATAAGTGTTTTTCATACGTATTAAGTATGACTGTATGTTTTCTGAATAAAATAAAATAGGTTATTGTACATTTTTGTCCATTGTTTATAAGACAGGATAAGCCTATTACTGTTTTGGCTCTTTGTATGAGGTAGTGTTGTGATTGTGTACGTCAGTTACTCTTGTCAGCAAGATGTCATCGCTTTTGATGTGTCTTTGTATTATTTTATGGTTTCGTCTAAGTGTTTCTAGCTTTTTCAGGCTGTTTATAATAATTAATTTACTGCCATGCATGAGAACTAGAATAAGGTGAATGTACTTGCATTTAATAGATTATAGATTGTCAATACTGTGGCGAAGGGTACAATAAAAGCTTTGAATGTTTCTCTGTTTTGTTATTTCCGCGGTTCAATTGTAAATAAATATTTAATTTTCTCTTATTAAGTTTTAAAAAATTGATATTGAATATGTGAAACTGAAGGTACTAGTGTAGATACCAGAGAGTGAGAGACGAGGATGTGTTTATAGTAGTGTTTGTTACCTACTAAACGTCGGGTTATGTCGACTGCCTAGTAGGTTCCACGTAAATTGCTAAATATTTATCCGCGTTGATATCGTTCTGTAAAAATCGTCTCGTGAGAACGCTTTTTACTTCACGCTCGTTTTGGATAAATTTTCAGACTAACATGGTATGTGTATTGCACAAATAGACTAAAATATTATACTTGCCATTCACGCACACACTATGTGTAAGTTAAATTATTTTATTTATTTATTCCTTGAGGTTAAATCTATTCAATCAATTTTTTTCATGAACTAACAAATATCTACTATCTAGTACAGTATAATAATACACCTCTACAAAATGGTGACATACGACAATTTAAAAATATATTATATTAATAATAAAACAAGATACTAAGATAATTTGTGGCTAAAAATAGTGCGCGTATAAATACTATAGTAGTCGTAATTCATATTTAGTTCAAACATTCCTTTTGTGTGAAAGCGGTCTGGCTGTTTTTAACAAGACATAGGATTGACTTTATTGCACCCGGTAACATCAATATCTATTTTTTCCAAAATTGAAGTATGGCTGCTTTCTGCATAACTACGTTCAATTGATTAATTTTTAATAACATTTTTCGTCTTTAAAAAAAATTCTTCGTCTGTTTGTGATAATACCATGATAACTTCAAAATATTATATCCTAAACATATTACAACAGAGTAATATAATTATTTCACCTACATACTAGGCAACGCCTGAAAATCTTACACATGTTACACAGTATGTAAAGTGGCCACTTAAACCAGCCATTGACAGGTCATAAGCCCTGTAGATGCCTAGACTTCTAAATAACCTTCTCTTAAATGTTCTTCATCTCTGTTGTAATACGTTAATATAAACAGCTCCCCAGGGAGTTGAATCCAGTCCTTGTCTACAAAAATTTGGACAAACTCAAAATATTGTTAATATTATATCCAGTCAAAACTGAATTTATTGATTTCAGTTTTATTCACAGCTTTGCTTTTTCTATTAATCAAACATATGTACCATAAAAAAACTTTTTTTTCTACGTATTTGTGCTTACAAAAGGATATATCTTAACTTACGATACACGTACATTTTTAATTAATTATATTCATTTGGTGTTCCAATACAGTGCTCTATGCCCCATTCTATACTCAAAGGGGAATGATGACGTTTATGATAATTCAATGTTATCATTATTTTTTGGGTATTGGAATTTCGAGTTTGTAATTAATTAATGCCATTTTTATTTTTCATATAAAATATTTTCACTCATCACGGGTTTTTTCCTTTGGGGCTGAAATGCACCCAAATTATCACAAATATATTTAATGTATTGAAATGAATTAATTGATAAATAAAATAAAGTATTTTTCACGCCCTTCAAATGTGATTAACTTCAAAATTTGTTTAATTTAGTCATCCTACTTCTTAATTTAATAGTAATTAACACTAGCACTTTCATGTCAGAGTTTTTTTTCAATTCTTCGCTGTATCATCATAGATATACAGTTTTGGGACAGAAGTTAGCGCTTGCGTTGAGTGGAATTGATGAAAAGACCTTTGGTTATTAAAACAGTTTTCTGGTATCTGAATGGAGTGATTTCGTTGTCTAAAATTCTTATTTATTTTATTTTATTTGGGAAATCAACAGTTCTACATACATATTTTTAGTAAACAAACAGATATAGTGTATAAACTCAGAACTAATAACAGATTTCCACATAGTATACAAAGTTAGTAAAGAAAATATATTACACATCAAATAAATACATACAATTTATACATTTAAAAATGTTATTTTCATGTACTCAGTAATCAAAGATTTTTTAAATATTTATTTTAAGAACATTAAGTTACTGTAAATTGGGAGGGATAAGGACAAGAATGCTTGAAGAAAGGATAAGGAGGGGAAGGGAGATGTACATATTTATTATTATAATGTCTACTACGTTACATAATGCATTTTTAGTGTAAATTTTAACTCTGACAGAGTGATGTTTGTGTAATCTATATTTTTAAATTTTGTATTGTACATTGAAAAAGTCCTACGAAAAAAAGCATTTTTAACATACGATGTTTTACTTATTGGTACATGAACAGGTGGTACCGTCTACAAATCCTGGCTGGCACATGTATTGTTATTAAACCAAGCAGCTCTGTACAGTCAACCATTCCTGTCATATTCACTTTTTATGCAGCAGTTTATCGAGACTGATGTTGTTTTTTATATTAATTCTAAATAAACTATTTAAATTCATCAAATTTTTAAGTACCCTGTTTTGGTTAAGAAAATAAAATAAATCCGAAGAATTGGAGTGAAATTATTTCATTATTAATCCGTGATTGGAGCTAAAACAAAATTGGAAAACCGAGCAATTCAAATTAGAATTTTGCAAAGTTTTATACTGTAAAGTTAATTTCATTGAAATAAAACTTTTTCAGGGAATTCAATCGAAGCAGATAATAATAATTATTGAAAATCAAATGAAGTAATTATTTCTACTTAAATGAAATTTCCTTAAAACAACGTTTTTTGGTGATGTGATAGCAAAAGCTTTTATTTGTCATTTTTCGCATTTTTATGTTCGTTTCACAAAACTCCAAAAAAAGTAGAAATTTTACTGTAGATTCAATTTTCTATTTACAATAATATATTAGTTAAATTACAAACACTAAGTTTGTATCCTAGTTTGTTGTTTTTTTTTACATTTTTAAACAAGTGCTGTGGTAATTATTTAAATTGATTTAAAAAATAACAGCTGTGCAATTTTTTGTATATTCAAGAGAAAACGCGGTCTGACCTTTCTTCATACAAACGTATTCCTCTATTTATTCCGTAAATTTTGGCAGTAGAGCAATGATTTGTGTACACACTATAGATATTTACCGTTGGCGTGTTTTTATTATTTTGTTTTTTTAACAAATTGAATTATGTTCATGTAGAAGAGCATACACCACACAACGAAAAAAATATAGTTAAATTTGAACGTAAAATGGTATGATATCCTACTGTAATCAAACTGTCATCAAACAATAAGGTGAAATTTTCATGTAAAACACGTGGGCTCTTCAATTTTGGCAAATCTTTTTTTTAGATTGGTAATACTGTCATTGACATCTGTGTCAAATTTCATGTCAATATTTGCATTTGTCCAATAGTTACGCACTTGTTTAGTGAGCAAACAAAAGTTAATTTAGCGATTTTTACAATGTCAGATTTTGTTGAGCAAAGAATTTGCAGTAAATTTTGTTTGCGGGATGAAATTTCTGCTGTAGAAACATTGAAAATGTTGCAAAAGATTTTCAGAAACCAGTTTATGTCACAAAAAATGTTTACAAGCGGTATAAACAATTTAAAGAAGGCAAAGAAAGCGTTGAAGACAAAAATCGCCCTGGACAACCATCGACGTCAACTGATGAACAACACGCCAAGGAAATCAAAGGTTTGGTGCTTAATAATTGTATATTTACAATCAAAAGACCTTGTTGATATGTTTAACATTTCGTTTGAATCAGTCAAGACCATTTTAAAATATGTTTTGTGTCTGAAAAGAGCGAAATCTCGCTGGGTGCCAAAAAGACTCTTTTTTGGAAAAACAGCGTCGCGTTGAAGTCTGTGAAACAATGCTTTTTGACTATCAGGACAAGATAAAACACATGTTAACTAAAAACAAAAATATGAAAAAAAACTTAAATCTATGCATTTGATCTGATATTAACCGACCAATCGAGCGAATACCGTTCAAAAGGTGAGTCAATACCAAAAAGATCGCGCCAAAGTCGTTTAAAAATCAAGACCACGTTTAGAGTTTTCTTAGATTATCGTGGTGTGGTGCATTATGAATTCCTTTCTCCGATTAAAAATGTTAATAATTAATTCTTTACAAAACAAAAACATTAAAAAAATGATTTTTTTTAAATGGTAAAAAGCTTGCCGGGTGAAAACTTTTGAAAAGTAGTTAACTAGTTGGTTCACTTCACCTGCATGGGCTCAGATGATTAATTTCATAAAAAGCGTTCTAAATATTTTCATCGATAAATAATTTCGATTACTTATACTAACAAATCACGATTATGCCGGGAGAAATGCCGTTGAAATTATTAAATGTCCGAATCGTAATTTATCGCGTACTTACAAAGTTGTGTAGGTTAACCAAAGGGCTAGTTAGAAGTTGGAAGTTTACAATAGGCGCTATGAATAATTATTACAACTTTCGATGTAAGCACACTTGCGTAGGAAGATTTTTTCTAAACCTTTGATTAATACGACCAATTTTACGACTCGCTACTAATGGGAACTTGGTACACAACATGAGCTGACCTTACAAAAACGTTAATTTTTTTTTTTTAATATTGCAAAAAAAAAAAAAAAAATAATAAAATACATAACCAATTTCTAGAGACCTGTAGACCGAATTTCATAAACAGTACACAAATGTTAACCTATTTGGCTTGATCCACTCATCGATCCGTGGGCAACACACCTCCACTATCCATTTCTTAATAGCAATGTTGTATTGTGAGTAGGGTCAAAGCACCAATGAATGACCGTTTAAGGTTCGATTTGTAGTGGAGTCCACATTTAAGGTATAAAATAAAATAAAACAATAAAAAAAACATTAATTTTTAGTAGTTGTACTTTTACTTTTTTATTGAAATACGAGTATTATAATTAATATTACTTTAAAAAATAGTAGAATCACCAGTGACCACTACTACCCAAGTAAAAATAATACTCAGATTTAGTTACATCATAACATTATAAAACACCCTAACACATTAGAATACAGATATATTCAAAGAATTGCATAAGAAATAGCATCAAATAAAACACTTACCACACCTTTCCTTATAAAAACACCATCAATCACAGAACAATAACGGGAAGACGCACTATTACCCTTTGACAACTCACAGTTTAAAACTGATAGATTTGTTTCTTACCAAAAGATGTGTCTGCCTACTGCTTTTGTCGTTGTTTCTAGTGTTAAAAGTTTTTTGACTGGACACGTGTAGCAATTCTTATTATATTGTGTTTTATTAACCAATGGTCATTTACTGGGGGGTGGTCATTTACTGGTGCTTTGACCCTATATTAACTATATATTCGTATACATATATTATATATATAAGGCAATAACCCCGTCCTTACATGTATAATTTATAAAGTGTAAAATAAATCATTCGAGAAACCTATTTAGTAACTTCACTTTTAGGAATTGAAAATTCGGTGTTTTTAATATCAAAATTATCCTCGCGCAGTCAATAGAGTGGTGTAGAGACCACGAAACTCGGGAGTAAAACATAAAGCGAATGTTCTGAATTAGAATTCCTTCATGCGCAGCCCATCCTAATATAATTTCCTCCAAAGAACCGCACTCCCTCTCAATGGGATATGAAAGATGTATCAAATTACGCGTGGCTGTGGAATACAGACTACAAAGGGTGGAGCTTATTTAAGGCTAAACTTTCCATTTAAATTACCTCTTGGTAAAGAATATGGAAAGAACGGCGCGACTTTATCAACGTACCGAACTGAGTTTCATTAAAGTAAATTGTCTTATGGACTTGTAGCTCAAAAGTCAGCAACACGAGTGATGTGGTCTTCGGAAGAATCATTAATTTCAAATAATAATAATCGACTTCAAAAACATTAAAACAGTGTTATATAAAATATATAAGAAATCAATATGTTTCTTTTGGTCCGACATTTCGGCTACCGTTGCAGGAGCCATATTTAGGGTAAACTAAGTATGGTAGAAGAAACGTCGGAACAAATCCAACACACACGTTATCACCCAAATAAGAAACATATTGATAACAGCGACCGTGAAAACCTTCGCACCTATTTGAGAAATTAGTTAGAAAATGATTTAACTCTATGGAATCGCTAATATAAAATAAATATGTACAGTCAAGAAACGATACAGATTTTTTTTTTACAAATTTTATAAAATACGATTGTTACTTACTCTTTTATACCGATAACCATAGAACTAACTATGGTTTTCATTCCCCTGGCCCAGAATTCTTCGGTCTGCCAACAAACATACCAGTCTTAATTTCTGTGATAATAAGTTGTCTTCTTTCAAACGATCACTGAATCTAATTAAATTATAAACACCTCTCTCCCGCTTCCATATCCCACCAAGCCTACTATATACCGTTGCGTCTTTCTACTTTCCTTTATAATAATTTTCTGTGTATTAATATGTCCTTTAAAATGCCCATATATATAAATTAATTATATATAGTAGGCATATATATAAATAAATAAATAAATTGTTATTGTTAACCAAATGCAATTCAAACTCTGGAGTTTAGAAGAGTAATGGCATATTAATTATTCCTATTTAAAATTGTTAACTACGTCATAGACTGACGTTCACTTACATGTTCTTTAGAATATTTTGTACCCAACAGGACAAGACTCCAAACTACATTCAATTTGCCAATACCTAGGACTAATTTATTTTATAAATAAAACACGAGTGATACTTTAATACACAAATTTGGAATATCCAGTGACCGGTTTCATCGCTTTCGCGACATCTTCGAGACTGGTATCTTTATTAAAGAGTTAAATGTATTTATACAAAACAGAGGTAAGGATAGACAATTCAAAGTTATATGTGAGTAAATTAAATAAAGTTGTGTTTTATTTATATAATAAATTACAATGAACTTCCATCAAGAATTTTCACTTACAAACTTAAACCTAGGACTAACTCAATGAAAAATGTTTTTTTTCTCTAGAGCGTGTCATTATTATAATACTGTTCCCTCCGGTCACGCAGACATTTTTCGTCTCACCTATATGAAATATAGAAGACAGTTCACCCGTTTAGTTGTACGATGTCAGTAAATATGTATATTTTGTATATTCATTATTATGTTTTGTACCTTCTACAATATTTTTATGTAACTGTTTTTTTTTCATATTATTTATGAAATTTTTAGTTTATTTATTATTATTATACATGAATATATAAATTTTTTAATTTTTAATTTACAATTTCTAAATTCTTAAAATTTCTTAATTTTTTTATTACTTTTATGTTAGTACCGCAAATGTATTTATCAATAGCTTACATCACTCTGGAAATTTTATTTTGACTGTTTTTACAATTTTAGTTTCTTTTTATTCTTATTGTCTGTATGCAATTTATGTCAAAAATTTTGTTATTTTCCTAAATCAATAATATGCTGTAATATTTGGCTGATTTTTTAAGCGCATTTTTTGTGAAAAATCACCTCGTTACAATTTTATAGGTAAGCTTATATTCTAACTAAGCTTACACTACAAATTGTATTTTCTGAGGAAAAATTGAGGGTATGATAAACGAAAGAAGTGAGATTTCAGTTGAGATCTGAACTGATTAGGACTGTCGATGATTCCCAAGTGAGAAGGCAATTGGTTCCAGGCAGAGGGGCTGGCAGCGGCAAAAGCTCAATTTCCGAACCTAGGGTTAGGGCTTCGCCGGATTTCGACAAGTCTTTCTCGTCCTGAATCAAATGCTCCCCTATGATGAAATTTTTCCGGCATATATTTTCTCTAATATAGAAGTCCGATAGATATCTTGGTGCCAGTTTATGAACGGATTTGTATACTGTCCAGCAAAGCTTGTATTTTATTATCTCTGGGCTTTTAAACCAGTCCAAATCTCGAAGATGTTGTGAGATGTGAGAATATTTTTTACTCCCGTAATAAGGCTTACGGCCACGTGGAAACAGATTAAAGTTTATCAGTTTAGTGTTTTAATATAATATTTCTCCGTACGGATTAGATTCGACCGAGATAGAAGAATCCAGCACATACCTTTTTGACCTGAGAATGAAGAGAACGATCTGAATCACATCTTCTCGCGCAAACGCAACTTAAAATATGAGTGTAGTTTTTTAAATATTTTTTTTATGGAATAACCCGCTAAGCATCAATTAAGAGGCTTGTCAGCAAGTGGATTAGAGGGGATATGAAAGAGGGTGATGACAAATACACCACAACACCCAGACCAATTGAGAAACAATATTTCTTGGATTTTTTTCTTGCAACTGGCGGGAATCGAACCCGCGACGTCAGTTTCACAGTTGGCCATTTAACCAACTGAGCCACGGCGCCTATCCTAACGTGGTAAAACAAATTCATCTAAGGAAAAACTGTATTAAAATTTAAAAAATATTTTCGGGCGTTTCGTAGTATGTAGGTCAGAATTTCACCCGTATCAATAAAGGTTTCAACCTAACCAGCTAATGACAGGTCATAAGCCCTGAGGATGCCTGAGGATTATTATTGTTATTTTTCTGGATAATTTTCATAGCGCCATTTTGTAAAAATCACCTCAAGGGTGCTGTACAATAAATTTCCCAACACGTTTTGTAGCTACATAGCCCATATACTGTTGGGATTCCGGCTCTTCGTTTCCAATTGTAATTTAATTAAAAAACAAATAACATATAAAAGCTGGGTAACAGCATGTCTTTCAGATACAAAATGGTTGGAATTCTAAGCCCTATTTATGAATTTTAAGTTAGAAATAATTAAATAATTAAAGGCGGCCTCCGTGGTGTAGTGGTCAAGACGCTTGACTCACGCACGGAAGGTTCCGGGTTCGATTCCCGGTGAGAACACAAAAATTAAAATGTGATTTTTCTCAAGCCTGGGTGCTCTGTGATGTAATTCACCACTGTAATTAGGCCTCCTGGCCTGTTGTGGTGCAAAAATAAAATAAAATGTAAAAAATGTAAATAGTTTGTGGCGTGTACTTTAACGAACATCTTGCAATTGCAAAGTGCATTGACGCGTGGCATTCTAGAAACCTAATTTTAGTGAAGTATTCATGATAAAAAGTAAACAATAAACAACTATATTTTGAGTTTGTCCAAATTTTTGTAGAAAAGTACTGGATTCGACTCCCTGGGGAGCTGTTAACCTCACAAACATCAACAGATGAAAAAAATTAAGAAATATAGATGTTCAAATATGGGCAGAATGGTGAATGTTATACGGTGTGTAAAATGGCCACTTAAACCAGCCATTGACAGGTCATAAGCCCTGTAGATGCCTAGACTTCTATATTACCTTCTCTCAAATGTTCTTCATCTCTGTTGTAATATGTTAATGTAAACAGCTCCCCAGGGAGTCGAATCCAGTCCTTGTCTACAAAAATTTGGACAAACTCAAAATGTTGTTGATAAATCCACCTGGTCCATGAAGAAGTATAGAAATTGAAAAAATAACATTTTCAGGCGTTGCCTAGTATGTAGGTGAAATAATTCAATTAGATGAATCTCACCTGCATAAATAAAGGTTTCATCTCTTTAACTTCACAAACATCAACATATGAAAGAATTGAAGAAATAAAGATGTTCAAATATGAGCAGAATGGTGAATGTTACACAGTGTGTAAAGTGGCCACTTGAACCAGCCATTGACAGGTCATAAGCCTTGTAGATGCCTAGACTTCTATATTACCTTCTCTTAAATGTTTTTCATATCTGTTGTAATATAATAATTTAAACAGCTCCCCAGGGAGTTGAATCCAGTCCTTGTCTACAAAAATTTGGACAAACTCAAAATATTGACAATATTTTTTAGATAAATTGTTTACTTTGGGTACTAAGGCCATCCAAAAACTCACAATTGCGCAAAGTATATTTTGCCGTCTTTAGACACACAGTATGCAAATATGATTTTCTGTGAACTTACCGACAAAAAAAAATATGCACTTATGTTTTTTAAACAAATTTTTGAATCTCTGTCCATGTGTCTATACAATTGTTATTTTGAAATATTTCTAAAAAATCTTATATTTTAGATGTTCAAATACGCGCAAAATGGAGAATGTTACACAGTGTGTAAAGTGGCCACCTAAACCAGCCATTGACAGGTCATAAGCCCTGTAGATGCCTAGACTTCTACATTACCTTCTCTCAAATGTTATTCATCTCTGTTGTAATATGTGTAAATAAACAACTAAATAAATAAAACACTGTTTTCACATTCTAAATTATTGTTCACAAGACCATCGATTAAGCAACTATCGATGTCCGAGGGGTCTGCCTGGTCACCGGAAACACATTAGCCACATCTTTTTTTTTAATTCCTGGTAGATACAATGTACATATGCACCAAGTTATGACGCCTTTTGTTCCATCGGCTTTGAGACTTCTTTATTCTCATTTGTAAAATGTTCTTCATCTCTGTTGTAATGTAGCAATAAAAAAACGTATTCGTTTATTTGATTTTTGGGATGCCATGAAAAATGACGACAGGTCGTTGTATTGAAGGCATAATTAGCATACGCAAATCAATCATTATTTTTTTAAATAACCTCCGTGTTGCTCTCAATCAAGACATAGAGAAGACAGAGTACTTTATACCCGAAGATTAATGCTGAATCTATAATATGTTCCTCTATAACCGGAAGATTTATGTGTTTTCAATGTACTGAAGCGAAGAATGATGTATAGGAGACGTCAATACTTAAGACAGAAGTTAACTTTCTTGACAGACGGGAGATGTCACCCTATATTTTTCAAATTAAATTCGCCCTTTGTACTATTCGAGATACCTCCTCCTGGCTATAAATCTCTCGAATTGTATAAAGAAAGTTTTATTGCCAAAGTGGTATCTTTTTAACTTGGCTTAAGTATTTACTTCGAGGCATTATAGAGACAATGTCTAACATCTTTATTGCTCGAAGCCAAAACAATCTCTGAGCAAAACAAAAAACAGAGAATTGTTTAAAGTTTCGCCCTAAAAAATTCAATTACTTTTTTCTGGCTATTTATCGTTTCTCTATTCAAATTTAAGTAAACAAAATGTCGAACAAAAAAAATACCGATCTGATTCACTGTTTTCAAATGATTGAGCCTACGTGTTATAACTTTACTATTTAAATGAGTTGTAAAGATTTAGATAAAATTATCAATAAAACTTCTTGATTAAGTTTCGTTTTTATTTAATTTTTATGAAATTTTCCGAAAAATGAACAGTTTTTGTAAACCAGTTGCAATTACACTTATGTTGTCTGTCTCTTAATAAAATACTTATGTGATCTTCCATAATACTTAAACCTTGTAACATATACAAGGTTCAAAATGTTGTCAACAATTTACCAGTCCTGAAGATGTCTTCTTAGGCGAAAGCACTTGTTTGCCAAAATTAAATCAAAGTGAAACTAAACCCAGCAGTTTTATTGATAATTTTATTTATAATGTAATCTTAATTTAATAACTGTGGAGTTTTATCAAAAAACATTTACAAAAAACCTGAATATATTTAAATAAGTTTTATTTTGTGTTTCTTGATTTTAAAATGAAGCTCTTAATATCATAATTAAATTTAATGAATAAACTAGAACAGATTTTTTATAAAATACCGAAAATGCTTAATTCAGAAAAATTAATTTACACAGAAAAGGTAAAGGTGATATTTAAGGAGAAAAACAATAAAATGAAGACAAATATTACCTTTAGTCCTTAAAATATAGCTTAATTAAAAAACAGCTGTCAAACTAATGTCACTAGTGATGAGAAATTATTGATCGCTGATCATGTGCCGATCAAATCGATTTCACCAGTTTTTTCATGCAAACATGTCCCTTTCTTTCCAAAAAATTAATATAAAAACGGAAAAACAAGCCTACTATAGTGTGCTTAAGACAATGTTTTACAAAAAAATAAGACATTTAACACTTTTTTTATGAACAACAACAAATTAATTATTTTTTTATTCGACCGATTAACATTGATCAATTGGTCTGATCTCTAACATTTTTGCAAAATCACGTAACCTTGTAAGAGCGTCGTAAATAATTAGGTTTAGTTTTGTTTTTTTTAGTTTTAAAGCTGATTTTATATAATTATGTTGATTTATATGGGCCTCCGTGGTGTAGTGGTCAATATGCTTGACTCACGCACGGAAGGTTCCGGGTTCGATTCCCGGTGAGAACACAAAAATTAAAATGTGATTTTTCTCAAGCCTGGTTGTTCTGTAATATAATTTACCACTGTAATTGGGCCTCCTGGCCTGTTGTGGTGCAAAAAAAAAATGAAATGAAATGAAATGTCAAGCGTTTTATTAAAACAATAAATTAACATGCCAGATACGAATGATTTTTCGTGTGTCTATACAAATCACTCCTTAGACGTTACTACAAAGTTATTTCCTCACTTTTGCTGACAACTGTCGTTCTAATTAAGACCTATTTTAAGGACTAAACATTAAATCTGAACTACAATATACACTCAAGAAATACAAGACCGTCGAATAATTTAACTTATGAACAACCTTGGACTTTCAGAAATAGAAACAGCTTTGTGTATACAGCGATAAAGTTTTACAATTCACTTTCAAAAGGCTCAAAAGACGTACAAAACATAAACAAACTTAAAAAACACCTTAAATAAACTGTTCTAACAGCCCATGAAACGAGTGATATGTGACGTTATTTTATCGACTTCAAATAGTGTCAAAATATACAGGGTGTTCTTTAAACACTGTCACATCCGAAACCACGGTGATCAGTATGACCCAAAAGACATATTGGCACATTAAAATATTTTTTTAGAACGAATAAAATTTAAAAAAAAAAAAAATTTAAAAAAAAATGGCTGCTAACTTCTGTATGGTAGAAACGAAGTGGGGAGAGGGGAGAGGGGAAGTCTGACACACTGTTAATTGCGTGGCCGCCCCCCTCGCCTCTCCGCTGCAGAAGTAAGCAACCATTTGTTATTTTCAATTTTTTTTTTTTTTTTAATATTTTTTTTAATGTGCCAATATGTCTTCTTGCCCATACTGATCATCGTGGTTAAGGATGTGACAGGGTTTAAAGGACGCCCTGTTTATTATGTCCTATAAATATTTAAACATTAACTTTGTGGTCAAACATTGTACTAAATCAACAAAAATTACAACAGGGATGGAGAATACCTTAAATAAGGGAATATGGAAGTCTAGGCATTTACAGGGCTTATGACCTGTCATTGTCTGGTTAAAGTAGCCATTTTACACACTGATTAACATTCACCATTTTGCCTATGTTTGAACATCCATATTTCTTCAATTCTTTCATTTGTTGATTTTAGTGAAATTGAAGAGCTAAAACCTTTATTGTTGTGAAGAGAATCATCTGACTGAATTATTTCACATACTCGGCAACGCCTGATCACAATTTTCCGATTATAAAATCATTATTTCTTTACATATCTATATCTATATCTATATCTATATCTATGTCTATATCTATATCTATATCTATATCTATATCTATATCTATATCTTTATCGATATCTATATCTATATCTATATCCATATATTTATCCATATATTTAGCTATATTTATATCCATATATTTATCCATATACCCGAGTACTGTATAGTATATGAGTCTTAATTTATTTTTAAATATATCAATAGATGAAAAGAAGCATAATGATTTTATACTCTGGTTCCGGGCCCACGACCTCATATCATTAGGTACAGTATGCTTTTGTTATGACTTTACAACGATGTGGACTTGCGCGTATCTTCACTCAAGCCATCGAGTCAAAAACACTCGTTTAAGATTCTGGTTTTATTGCACACACAATACAGTACTCCGCATCTATCGGGAAATGTAAATGTTTAAAACACAGACTTTTATTTTTTATCTAAGTATATTTATGAATCTTAAATCTAAAAATGACGAGTATTATAACGAGAATAATTTCAAACGACTCCGTTAAAATCAGCCGTTTTAAAGTATTACGTACTTATATAATGCAGATGTCTTTGAAATTTTATTCCATTTAGAAGGAAAAATAACGGTGTCCTTTTAGATCCGATAATCTTAACACAGCCCTTGAGAAAAAGTGAGATGGAAAGGGACATTTTATTTTCAAGGATTTTAACCTTTTCCTGGCCAGCACTGGTTGAATACCAACTCAAGACTAATGTAAAAAAGCTTTTATCGTAATGTTTATTTCTACGTTCTATATAGATCATTTTATTACACGGAAGGTAAGGTGATCCATTTTACGCTTCAGATGCCAGTTCGAGAATTTATTTTTCCCTTTAAACGTTGTTATTCTTTGTAACAAATTTTATATGATCCATTGTAAATATATTCATTTATATTTATTTATAATAATAAATATTGGGAAATACACCTTCATCCTCTTAACCATTTTTCGTAATTTATTTATCGGAAAAAAGGCATAAATAACAAGAATAAAAACAAGAATTAAAATTTAAAAAGTGAAACCTTACGGTTTATAATTTTATATCATTAGATTAGTCTGTTGGATTATTTTTAATTTTTTTAGACTTATTTTGAATTTTGATCTAGTAATTGTTTTGATATTGCGATGTAAGTTATTATACATTTTAGTCCATTGTTCATAAGTCGGGATTAGTCTGTTCTTGTTTAAACTCTTTGTATGTAATAATTTTGTGTTGTAATTGCGTAAGTCAGATACTCTTGTCAGCAAGATGTCATCATCTTTAATTTGTAATATTTTTGTGGATTAGTTTAAATGTTTCTAGTTTTCGCAGGCCGTCAATATCTAAGTGTTTTATATTTTCATAGAGTTTGATGATCGGCTATTACTTTATTTAAGGAAATGATTTTATGGTTTTCACGACACTTTTAAACATTTTTTAATTATTATTTATATTCTTCTTCTTCAGAATTGTTTTCTCCACTGCTGGATAAAGGCCTCTTCCAAACGTTCCATCCATCACCCGCTTTTATCATCCATGTTTTACAGGCTTTTGAGGCAATTTCATCAACTCGTCTTTTTTGTGGCCTTCCAACACTTCTTTTGTTTGCCCACGGCCTCCTTTTTATTAATCTGGGGGAGCACCTGCTATCATTTCAAGTGTCCTGTTCTACTGCCATTTTAATTTTGCTGCACGATCCACTATATCTGCGACTCCGGTTCGACGCCTTATTTCTTAATATCTTATTCTGCACTAAGACATACACCGTGCACATGTCTTGTGTGTCCTAGATATGTGTTTTAATCAACCATTTTAATTTTATTATTGTTAAAATTAAAATGTTTTTTGACATAACAATATGAATATTTTTTTTTTTTTTTATATTTATTTATTTATTCACACTCTTTATCAAAATACAATTCCATATTCACTTTGCCCAGCTAACAAGGGTACATACCCCGTTCCAAGCTAGGCAATTTCATTTTTATATATTATAATATTTAACAAATTAATATAGAGCACAGACAAACAAAATATACACTTATTCGGATACACATTTTGATTCATATACATACAGACATACACACATATACACACATGTATATATAAATATACACATATATACACATGTACATACACACACACGTACATACACCCATGCGCATACACATACATACATTCATAAAAACATAGACAATTTATTTATGCGAAACTTCATGGTTGTCATCTATAAATATTTTTTTTTTTTAATTATTCCTTATTTTTTATATTTTATTTTTGACATCCAGTAAGGTTCTCCAATCCGTGGCATGCATCAACTTTTCTTTTAATTATATTTTACTTTTTAATTATATTTTAATATTGAAAATAATAGCAACAACCCTCTACAAAATTCTAGCAAGAAAAAAATTTAATCCGACTTAGGCCCTTTTAAACCCGAGACACAGATATATTTGTATTTTTTTTTGTTGGACAATTGAAATCAATAAATAAATAAATGCACCCACAAAACATCGAAAGTGCAATTTTCTATAGCATTGTATTGATAATCAATTCAACTTGGCTTTTTTTTCTTGCTTTCGCTAGGAAACGACTTACAGCCCTTAAAAACATTTGAAATAACCGGAAAGACAAATTCCCACTTCCCGGGAAAGGGTTTAAGCCGGTTATATGAATATTATTTGAGTCGAATTTAAGGGATGAAAAAGTTCTTTTAAGGAGGTTTTAGAACGCGGGATGAATCGCAATAGAAATATTTGCAGATACGAAAGAGTATTCAAGTATAACGTATTTTGGTAAGATATTCGCTCGATGAAATTTTGAAGAATCGCTGTCAGCTTACATTTTTTATCGAGTTTCGATAAATTCGTAAGATTACATGGCTTCATTTATTATACTCGTCGATACGCCTCGGCAAATCTGCTCGTATCTACAAGGTTCGTTTTGAAAAATTGGCGAAATGTATGTAGGTATTCAAATTGAATGTTTTTATTGAATTCGTATTTCGTACGAAATCTATGACCATTATAATGATTTTAACCTGTCGGAATACGAACAATTGTGATCATCAACTCTATTTGTCAGCTCTTGGGTTGGAATGGGAGATTCTCAGGGTGATGGGCATAATAATACTGACCGATATATGAGGGTACTATTTGCAAACCCGGCAAAATCCACAATTTAAAAAAAGTTAGATATTAATTTAAACTAATTTAGAATACATTTTTTAACAATGATTTTAACATTCTCATTTAAAAATACAGCTTCATTTGTAAGATTTCACTTTTGAGTTATCGGCTTTGTTGCTGACATGGCAACCTCTACTTGAGTATTGCAAAGTTGGTAATGCTTAAAATTATTATTTTTATTTCACTACTGTTTTTTAACATAATCATGCTTATTTCATCACTGCTTACGTATAAAATATTTACTGATTTTAATAAAAATTTTAAGTTTTAAAAAAAATTAAGTATTTTGTACGTTTTTTGTGATTTCCTCAAAATAAAGAAAGATTGATTTTGCCGGGTTTGCAAGTAGTACCCTCACATGTGGAATTCTCGTCTTTGAGAGAATGTGCAAAATGGTAGATAAATTAAATTGTATATATTGTCCAAGGACTCCAATGTCTCTGGATATTTATTTTGATTTATTTATACTTTTACATTGTTTGTATCCTTTTTTGTGTTTGTGTCCCGTGCCGAAGGAAACCGAACTGAATGAACTGAACTCAAATATTGTGCCGTCCTTTCCCACCGAATAGACATAGTATTGCTAACCCTTAGAGTTGAAATTGTCAAACGTAAATTACGATCCTTTCACTGTGACTC
Organism: Micrasema longulum; assembly: GCF_059751315.1. Lineage (NCBI taxonomy): Eukaryota > Metazoa > Arthropoda > Insecta > Trichoptera > Brachycentridae > Micrasema > Micrasema longulum. Next base: position 226,310 of record NW_028279795.1, read on the forward strand.
GATTAAATTGATGTAGTTAATAACCTTTGTATGAGCGGTGTTACATGCATGATTACGGGATTTACTATTTGGTGACTTATGAGGGCATCGGAGTTATTAAATTAAAAAATAATGATCCAATATTATATTATTAAATTTATGAAACTACAATAATAAATATGTAATCAATTATGCACCTTTTTTACTTTATTTTATGTTTTGCCTACAGTAATAATAACGCTGTACTCAATTAAAATAAACGCCATTTTTTTCGATACCGATTCGATATCTGAAATCTGCGCCTCCTAAGGGGTTGCTCCGTTATGTACAGTAGTATAATTACAGGGTGTAGTTAAACAATCGTATCCTTGATTGATTGCGTATCTGACAGAAAGGGATCATTACGCTTCCACTGCAGCAAATCAAACAACATACCACCCTGTTTAAGCTTAAAATAGATAACAATTATAGAATACAGACCAATTCCGTTATATGGAACCTTTATCCATGGAATAGGGTAATTGTAATTTAAAAAAAATTATAATGTGTATTTTTTAATATTCTTCCAAATATTTCAACTTGGGTAAATCAGTTGTTTCACAAAATCTTCGGCTTTTTTCTATGGGCATGAAACTTTCGTTTATGATTGGCTAACTTATTCTTAAATTAAACGACATAAGTGCATATATGTAAAAAGTGTTTTACATATATTCACTTATGTATTTTAAACAAAATTTAGGATCTCCATCTGAATGTCCATGTGTCCAGACAATCGTTATTTTTAAATATTTCTAAAAAATCTTGTATTTAAGATGTTCAAATACGGGCAAAATAGAGAAGGTTACACAGTGTGTAAAGTGGCCACCTAAACCAGCCAATGACAGGTCATAAGCCCCGTAGACGTCTAGATTTATTTATATATTAACTTCTTTAAAATGTTCTTCATCTCTGTTGTAATATGTTAAAATCTTAGGTGCCTAAAATTCACTGCAGATGCAGCACATTTTGACGGTTCAAAGGTGTTCTGAATATTCTTTGTGAGTGTTTAGTGAATATTTTTACGAATTAAAAGTTGCAATATTTTTTTTTTAAAACGCTATTTTGTTTAAATCATTCATACTTACTTTGTTATAGTTTTGTTTAGTTTTCACTAAAAGCCACCAAGTTCAAAATATTGTATAAAAACAGCAAATGTCACACGAACATTTTACTTCATATTTAAATATACATGGAATATTAGTAAAATTTTCCATTTTTATACAATGTACTTAAAGTGCATTTGTAGGATTTATGTTCCATAATCGATGACACACACGTGCTTAAACGTCTCAACTGAAATAATGTGAATACCGAAGAAAGCAATGTCATCATTTTCTATAGAATCTAATACAACATTATAATGCAACTCTAACAGTATTGCACATGAAATCGGGGGCATCGTTCTGCAATACATTCACATCGTCCCTAACATGAAGAAATGAACTACAAAGAAACGTCGCATATAAAAAGACCTCAGGGCGTAGCAACGCCAGTGAGTCAGCCCAACAAGTTCAGTTCAGTCGGTCAGTCTAGCTCGACGAAGTCACTCACTTCCAGCATGTAGTTCAAGTGCAGTCTCTTCAACTCATCATTGCCGCTACGTTCGCGCTACGCAACCAAGTGCTGTATCTTATTTGCCATGTAATAAATACGCATTAAACAGCAATCTCGTGTCTTCTCTGTCAATCTCTAACTGGGGTAGGAACTTCAAACCTCTTAACAACCTAAATCCTACAAATATGATTTATTTTAATAAATAAATAAAAACAATAGTATAACCATGGTATTTAGTTTAAACACGCACCTTAAAAATACTGTTTTATGACATTTTAGGTTTCTAAAACAAGGTCTTAAACTTTTATTCGAATGTTTGAGAGTAGAGTAGCGATGGAATTTATTGTGTATATTCATTTGTTAACGGTCGTAGCCAATTTGTACAAATTTTATAACATTGCTAAAAGATAAAGTTTAACATAGTAAAGGGAAAGCATATTTATTTATTTATTTTAACACTTTATATACATATAAGGGTGGGCATATTGCCTTAAGGCAATTCCTTCCTACCTACCCAAACCGTTCAGTTTGATAAAATTACAAGTATATGGACATTTTGAATCTTACAATTTTAGACAAAAATTAATAACAAAGATTAAGAAAATAAAAATACATAAAAAAATTAACACTATACTATTCAGAGAGGAAAGGGGGTGGGAAGAAAAGTAGTAAGATAAAGGAACAACTTAAATATTTAGATAGTGAGATTTCAATCTTGACTCAAATGTTAATAAAGAAGGGGCGTCGCTAACATTAGTGGGTAGATTATTCCACAATCGAACAGCTACTACTGTGAAAGAGGTGGCAAGAAGATTAGAGCGATGAAAGGGTATTAAAAGGGTTCTCTCGTTACTAGAACAAAAAATCCGTGTTGTGATAGAGGTTGGAAGAGCTCTCTCAGATAAACAAGTGAAGTGGGATTATTTAAAATTTTGTGAAGAAGTGATAAAATGTGAATGTTTCTTCCATGCCTGATACTGAACCAGTGTAGTTGCGTGCGGTAGTCGGTTATGTGGTCGTCAAACATTCTGCAATCGTTCTAATTTATCAAGTAATTCAGAGTTTGCATCTGGATAACATACATCCGCATAGTCAAAAAGTGGAATAAGTAAGCTCTGGGCTTATTTAATTAGCGTGGTTAATGTATAATATTATATAGTAAAACGTAATCAAGGAAAGATCAGTTAATAAGAAGATTATAAAAATAAGATGCTAAAACAATACTCACTTATAGATTCAAAAACTACTCTTACTCAAATGAAAGACATAACCCCCACAATACATCACATACAAATAATATAATCACTAGATCCTCAACACATATACAACTTAAACAAATACAAACTAAAACCACTTCCGAACAAAGGGATTTTGAGTATTATTTAATTAAAATCTATAACCTACTTCTACTATCTATTAAAACAATTAGTAACGAGAAAATGTTTAAAAAGGCTATAAAAAAATGGATAGTTGAGCTAGGTAGAAGTAAAATGGATTGTCTCATTCGCCCATACCAATATTGAATCAACTGCTCTACAAGTGTATAGCTTATGTTAGGTTTTTGTTATTTTGATTGTGTGTTTAGTAATATAAATAATATAAATGTACATAAATGCCTTGTTTTTAAAACTATCTGAATTTTTATTAATTATCTTCGTTTTTAAGTTAGTCTTATTTGTTTATTCTCAAATGTAATTTAAAAAAAAGTGTATTGTTAAGTGTCTTCGGCACGGGAAACCCCAGTGAGGTCACATTATTTTTACTATTAATTTTAGTTTATAAGCAAAAAATATGAATAAATAAATAAAATAAATAAGGTTTGTGATAAAACAGAGACAATTGTTAGAAATGTAATAAAACATAAGATACACGTTAAGTTTATAAATCTTACATACATAATATTATCATGTACACATATTTTTTTTGTGTCTAGAAAACACTTTTATATACTTGTAGGAAGGAATACACTTTTTTATTGTTACTAAAAACAGCTTCTTAGAATTATCCTGACACGTCCATTATACGTAAGAAGGATTAACGGGGAAGTATCTCGAGGAATGAAATCTTACAGAAGAATTGGCACAATAAGGGATGGAGCAGAAAGGTTTTGGAGGATTAGAGAGATTACCACTGCTACACCTATACAATGCTGCTTTTTACTTTTAATTAGCAAAAAAACACAAACTAAAGAAAAGATAAATAACATTTTTGCTAAGTGAATATGGAAGCCTGTATTTTTTTAAGGCTTTTGGTCTGTCGTTGTCTGGTTTAATATGTTAATTTTCTGGTGGTAACTGGCATTAACCAAGGCGATGTGGTTGATTTGGCCTTATAATACAGATGCCTCCTGAGACCCTTAACCATGCATGCTACGGCTTCACTACGGATTTTTCATTGCCTTCGTTACAAAACTACGGGGCGTGAACTTGACCGGAAAGATGCACAAAAAATAGAAGTTATCTGAGAGGCCTGGAGGCTGCTTTCAGGTACCGTATGCTCCAACTAGAGATCTGACATGGAATGATATTTTTAAGTCTAATCAAATTTTATTTGAAAGACAAACTTGGTTGTTTATGATTTTCCCAAAAAGTTCAATTTGCAGGAACATTTTCAACGAGTTCCATGATTGTCAACTGTGAAAATTGTAACTCTGAATTTTTTATTTATCTTTTATTGATAAGGACTCTCGCAAAACTATTTACAAAGCAATTATTGAACCACACGTTAACTATAGATAAACTAACTGTATTACAAAATAAAGCCTTTAGAATCATTTTGAAAAAAAACAGATACACGAGGGTAAAGTCGATGGTAAATGAAATGAAATTATTTACATCTAAACAAAGAATATTTTATGATACAATGAAATATGTTCATAAAATTATAAACTCTAATAATAAAACAGAATTTTGGAAAAAAAATGATCGGAACCAGCATGAACACGATCACAATACTAGAGAAAAGAACAAAATTAGGCTTCCATTTGGGAAAAAGGCAAAGTCACAAAATTCAATTTCATTTAAAGCAATTAAAAAGTATTACGAAATGGAAAAAAATATTTATGAAGAAAAAAAACAAATCAAAATTTAAAATAATGGTCAAGACATATGTGATAAACAATTTATAAATTAAATATATTTGCAATGTTATTATTAGAACACACATAACAATATGTATGATATGTGTGTCCTACTTTAAGATTTAAATAAAAAAATAAATAAATAAAAGATCAAAGTATTTTTTTATGTCCATAATACTCATCAAGTAAAGGAATTAATAAAGACGTTCTCTCGATGATTTGATTTCGACATAATGAAACATGGCCGAAATCAAGTGAGGGTTCTCACTAAAGCCCTTACAGGCCACTGCAGATTGAATAAAGTCCTTACTAAAAATAACATTTCGGAAAATTCTAGATGCATTTAGTTTCTGCATTACAGATGATCAAATAACTTTACACATTCAATGCGAATGTGATGCTTTATACCGCAAAAGAAGCGGCTTCCTTGGTAAATCATTGGTAAAACCTGAGGATGTGAAAGCGTTCGCCCCCTACCTAATAGCCTGTTACTTGAGGGACTTAGGCATGGAGGGGGAGATTTTAGCAATACCAGAACACTAGCCCTTAACTCAGTACTTTAAGGGTTATTAAGGCTCTTTAAGGTCCTTGGCTTGGAGGGCGAGAACTTATTTACGGAGACCCTACACATTTACTCAGGTCACATCAAGAGCTATGTATAATGAAATAGTTGTGTCCTCTTTGTCGATGAATAAAGAACTTTAGCCCTACGGAAAATTGGATACAATAACAGTTTTCTTGCGAGCGGTAAAAATTTGAGCATTGAATAAGGAAATATCACGTTTTTTTAAAAATCTTTTTAAAGTAATAAAGGTCTATGAAGTACTGTCCAGGAAAAAAAAAGCTAATTATTAGTCGCATAAGAAATATTTTTCATTTGTAATTTTGGATTCCCGCAAAAACGGTCATTTCACGATTCATAATTATTTATTCCTTGCCATTGAAATTTGTATTTGTATTTGTATCTTGACGTCACAACAACCAAGGCCAAACACGTTGCGCTTTTCTATGAACGTATTTTTATTGAATTTCTTTTTTAAATTTATGTATGAAAACATTTCTCAACAATATTCATATTGATTTTAAAAATACAATTTACTATTTCAAATCCATTTCATATAATTTTATATGTATTTGTAGTATGTGATATTTCCCAATTGTACGGCAAAGTTTTTTGGGAATGTACCAAAGAGTTTGGACGACGTCACTAGTTCATATGAACCAACCAATGATAAGAGAGTTGTAGAATATTTCCGGTTTGCTTACCGTCTATGGACCGATGGGCAGAGCTGATCGAAAATAAGCGGAAAAGAACCTCTGACCTCACGCGCGAAGTTATTTCAGAAATAAACTACTCAAATGAGCTTAAATTAAAGCATTTGTTTTGAAAACTTAAGATAAATATTAATTTATACTAATTAAATTCACATAAATATACTATTAAACAAAAAAAGAAAAGTAAATAATTTAAAGAAATGGGTAAATATGACTTTCAAGCTAAATTTATTAATTACATACCATATGTTTGTAAATAAATAAATAAATCATAAGAATCGGGTTGTGGTCCTGTGGCTAGTGTCTCGGACTCACAGACCAAAGGTCCGTGGTACAAATCGCACTCTACCTCAACTTGATTCCTGTTTTCTAATGTTGAGTTACTTACAACTCGTTGAAAATGACGCTCTAAATGAAAATTTGGGTAAATCATAAAAACGCAAATATTTATTTTTTCCAAAAAAAATTACAAAACTACAGAAAATCAATGCGCTGATAATACAATACATAAAAAAAAATTTTTTTTTTTTTGCTTAGTTCAATAACCACAATTTTTTTTCCGATGTTTCTTTTTTTATGCTGGTCGGTTAAAACGCAAAACAAATGCAAATTTCACAATGCAAACACTGAAATTTTATTTCACATCTACGTTCGTTTAATGAATTTATGTGTTTATTACGTACATCCGGAAATAAATATCATATCATTTAAATTAAAAACTTGGTTTTGTTCACAAAACATTTTCATTTTATGAGCTAACCAAGCGCGAAGAGAACTTTTGACAAATATTATTGCCGAGTATTTGCGTAAATATTTCGTACAATATTTAATGCTCAGTTAGTGAAAATGTAGAGTTATTTGGTGTTGCATTTATTTTAAATATGCGCGTGAATGCATATTATTCGTTTCGACTAATAAAAACGTAAATGGAATAAAAATACTACAGAAATTCATGTTGATTTTGTTCAACAAAATTCTCAAAATAATTCAAACTTTACAAGACTGTTTTCTTCTTCAATCAGACATTAATTCTTTTAACCGATTGTGTATAGTCAATAAATTAGAACTAAATATTAAAAAATGCAAAATAATGTCATTTCATAGAACAAAACAACCAATTTCCTTCGAGTACCTCCAAACGAAATCGAAAACTCCAAAATTGATGTAGTCAAGTCCATCAGAGATTTAGGAGTTGTTTTGGACTATAAACTGACATACAACGAGCATATAGATAATACAGTAAATGAATCACTGAAATTACTTGGCTTCATTAACAGAATATCCTCTGATTTTACTAATGTCCGTACAATCAAAACTCTTTATTGCTCAACTGTTCGCCCTCTTCTAGAATATGCCTCAGTGGTCTAATCTCCATTCTATGTCAATCGCATAAATCACACATATTGTAATTATTTTCTCTTGTTTGAAAGAAGAAAGAAGGGAGGACTGATAGCTCCGTATTACTTCGTATGGATCCGCCGGCGAAAGGATTTTTAAGTTCTATTAAACAAAAAACTTAGTTTTAATTTTTTTATTATTTCATTATTATTGTAACATTTAATTTATTTTTTACGTGTGGAATGATACGGAGTGGCTATTTCAACATACGCTTTTTTTCTTCTTTTTTTGACATTGTATTTAGTAATGTATAGAAAACTATAATTAGCCTATAATTTGGTTTATTTGTAAATATATGTATATTTTTTTGTAATGGCTGTTGTTTTCTTTTAAAAAATAAATTTAAAAAAAAAAACATTCACATCACCATATATATTATACAAAACAAAAACATCATTGAAAAATACATGGCATATCAACATATCAAAGAACATACAAAGAAAAAACATTGGAAGTACATAAAAAAAAATAAAGTTAAAAAAAAAACCTTTCATTTAAATACACGCAAGATATAAAACAAAACTCCTGCTAAGTAAAATTTAACATTATCTCAAAATATATTCATTTTACATTAAAAAGATGTACCGTGTTCTACGTGAATACAGGATTGTTTAATAGTAAAACCTGATCGTCAAAATTTAATAAAACTAATCGGGTAATTAAAACTGTCACGCTTTTTTTTATATTCTAAAGCACATTCGATTGATAGGAGGTCCAGTTTTCGATGAACGTATTGCATAAAAGCGGATGACATTTACCAATAAAAAATCTGATATCGGCCTTTAGAGTAACAATCGTCTGTGGTTTGTTGGCATAGACTCGAGATTTCACGTAGCCTCACAGAATAAAATATATTGGCTTCAAATAACACGATCGCGGTGGCCGGTTGACGAAGCCAACGATTTCCAGTTTTACATTTTTTAACAATTTACACGCGTTGTTAAATCGTGTAACGTTGCATAGCGTACTGTAAAGACATAGGGCCTTATTTATAAACCTTGCATTAAGTTCTGCTCAGGAATAGTGGTAAAATAAGGATAGGAATACCATACTTTTTATATATATTTGGAAAATTTAAATCGCGCCATTTTTCTGAAAATCACCTCAAGGGCGCTGTAAAATAAATAAATATCTCAGCACGTCTTGTAGCTACAGAGCGCATGGACGGTTGGGAATCTAGTTTCTCATCTCCAATTATGATATGTAGGAGCTAGATTACAGAACGTCTTGCAGCTACAAAGCGCATGGATAATAAAATATCTAGCCCCTATTTACATTTAATTTATTTTTTTATTAGACAATGAAGTTTAGAATTTTAGTGACAGAATTTTTTTTATATAAAAATTGAAGTTTGATTACAACAAGTCTTGCAGCTACTAAGCGCATGGACGGTTGGAATTCTAGACCCCATTTACTAAATTTAGATATTTAATAGTTAATAACATTTACCTATCGAAGCTACAGAGTGCATGGACAAGTGAAATTCTAGGAACATAAAATTGTCAATAAATTTACAAAAATAGACATTTAGCATAATAGTAAATTTTTAAAGTGTTTATGCTTAAAAGTAAACAATAAAAAAAACTTAACAGATAAAGCACCGTTTCAACACTATGGATAAAAAAACATAAAAATATCCGAAGTGTAGCTTTCGTAGATTTTGAGTAGTCATTGTTGCAGTGTCAAACGTGTGGCAAACACATGTTGTTTGCTAAATTTCTGGAAGATGGCCCGGCCTATGTGTAGTTTTCAAGGACGGAAAGATGCCTATTATTCCAATGACTTTGTTTCCATTTTAGTCCGTATCATTTAGTTCTTTAATGGGTACGCAAAATTCTTACTCAATTTGATTTATTTTTACATTATTATTAGACAAACGTGTTTATGAGAGTGGTTAAAGGATTGACGTATCATTTTGTATGTTTATTGGAAAAAATACTTTAAATATGTTTTGTATTTATCATCTATCACTATGAGGATGGTATTTCCATCCATATTGCCTATGCCGGCCAAAGATTACACCTGTTAAGCGATCAACTTCGTCATGAGCTGTTGTCAAAATCAAGCGTTGTCATTGATATACCCTATATTATGCACAAAAAATGCAGCATATCATTTATTACACCAATTTCGATCAGTCTTGCGCTTCGAGTTCCAGTTAAGCAACTCGATCACAATGGCCGCATGTGTCGGATATAACTGACGTGATAAAAGTTTCTCACCAGTAATTGTTGATGTCTGACTGGCTTAGTATCAGGCAAAGAATATCATTCACATTCTATCACTTATTCCCAATATTTTGAATAATTCCACTTCTTCTGTTTATCTGAGAGAGCTTTTTTAACCTCTATCACAGCATTTATTATTTTTTTGTTTTAGTAACGAGAAAACCCCTTTAACTCTTAAAATACTGTGGTAAATAATCCCTTTGCGCGCGTTGATGTATCATCGTGTTACCACTAGTAAAATACGGAATATTTGTTTCAATTATTTATTTTACACTTTATATACATATGCAATATTCATATATACATATAAAGGCCGGGCCTATTGCCTTAAGAAAAATTCTTCCTACCTACCCAAACCGTCCAGTTAAAGAAAATTATAAATACATGGACATATTGAATTTTACAATTTTATACACAAATTAAAAACAAAAATTTACAAAATAAAAATATATTTAAAACAATTATCACTATACTATGAAGAGAGTAAAAGGGATGGGAAGGAAAGAAGAAGTATATAGGAACAATTTAAATATTTAGATAGTGACATTTCAATATTGACTTATATGTGAATAAAGAAGGGGGCTCTCTAACATTAGTGGGTAGATTATTCCACAACCAAGCGGCTACTACTGAGAAAGTGGAGCAAGAAAATTAGAGCGATGACAGGGTATTAAAAGGGTTATCTCGAATATTCTAAAGTTAACATGAGAACATACTGTATAATAATTCCTTTTCCATAATTTACGCAAATAAACATATGATTTAGCCCTGTTATAGCAAAATATCGTAAAGAGCAAAATATCGTATAAAGAGTAGCAAAATATCGTATAAAGAGTTAATGCCAAAAACACCATTCTAATCTTTTGCTTCCTCTTTTACAGTAGTAACTGCTCGTTTGTTGAATTATCTACCCACTAATGTCATAGACTTAACTTATATTTAAATCAAAATTGAAATGTCATTATCCAAATATTTAAGGAGTTTTTCATTTCTCATTTTTTTTCCTTCCCATTCCCTTTCTTCTTTTCATAGTATAGTTTAGATTTTCAGTTTATTTTTGTTTTAAGTTTTGTGTGAAATTGCAAAATTCTGTATTAATATACCTAAAAGAAGTGTATTTACTTTATATTTTCTAAAACTAAACGGTTTTGGTAGGTAGGAAGAAAATGCTTTGAGGCAATTTTCCCGCCCTCGTTTAAATATAAAATAAATAAAATAATGATTTCAACTTCTTGCAATAGAGAGGGAACACATTTTTGAGAAGGGAATATGGAAGTCTAGGCATTTACAAGGCTTATGACCTGTAATTGACAGGTTTAAGTGGCCACTTCTCACACTGTGTAACCTTCACCATTCTGCCTAAGTTTGAACATTCACATTTCCTCAGCTCTTCTATCTGTTGACTTTTGTGAAGTAAAAGAGCTAAAACCTTTACCATGTGGGTGAGATTCATCCAGCTGAACCAATTTACCTACTAGGCAACGCCTGAAAACAATTTACCAATTTTCATACTTCTTCGTTTACCACGTAGTTAATTTAACAATGCTTTGAGTCTAGACTTCCATATTCTCTTCTCAAAAACGTTTTCCCTCTCTGTTGCAACAAATTTAAATATTAATATTAATAACACCCTATGGACAAGCCAGTAAGTCTGCGAGAATTCGGACATACTCAAAACAATGATTAATAATTAATTGTTTATCGTTTTAGGGATTCCAATGGAACATCGACTAAAATTTATCGATCTGGGATTCTTATATATTCTTATTTTTCCATACTTCAATATCATACGTAGCAAATTTTATCTGTTGATTGTTGTGAAGTTAAATAACTGAAGCTTTTATTGATGATGAAAAAAATATTTCGTTTAAACATTGATTCGTTAATGAAAAAGAGACAAATTTAGCATTTAATTCACGTAGAAGAATTGGTAAATTTACTTATCAAGTTTCTCCGTTTTAATATCTTTATGCTAATTAATTTGTCCTTAATAAATGAATAATTGGGGACCCGAAGAGTTAATGAAACACGTGTCTTGGGAGAAATTTACCTTTTGCCGTCAAGCAATAATTGGTGCAAGGAGAAAATTGGGTGGGTCTATGTAGGAACGGGTGTGCAGGGGTAAAGATTTTAATCATTAAGGCCTACGCAAATAAAACCCTTAGAATAGTAGAGTATTCCTCAATTCAAAACCAGGGGTTGAAAACCAGTATGAATACCCCGAGACCTCTTTTACAAAGTACCAAAATTAAATATTGTTATTTTTTAACATTAATTTTAAATAATTAATAGTTCAATAATTATAATATTCGTTTTTACAATTTCCTACATCCCTGTTTTGCTCACTAAGCGTATAATATGGCATATGATATAAATAGCGAATAATCCTTCAAATAAATTATTAAATAATAAAGTAGACTCTTTTAACCTATTCTCCAAAATTAATCTTAATGTCCCCTTTCGCGTGACAAGAAAGTAGTATTTATTCCATCTGCCAGTTTGTTGCACTAACTATGCACAACACTCTTTTTTTTATCGTTCTTATTTAATCGTAATCGTTTGTATTAAATTTAGATGCAATATTTTTTTTTTAAATAAATACTATTTACAATTGTTTTTTTTTTTTTTTTTATATTACGCTATTTTATGTTGGTTTTTTCTTTACTGGTTTTATTGTAATAATGTAAAAGTTGATGGATCCGTAAATAAATAAATATTGTTGATTATCATTAATGTTTTTGACTCCTGGAAGCTAACTACCCAAGATCACCTGAAGAAGCGATACAAGGTATTTCACTCAGGCTTTCTCTCTCCAAAGGACTACCTGGAAATTAAGGGTCATATTTTGCCTAATTTCGCCTGTACTAAAGCTCAACGACGCGATGATTCAGACCCAAACTTCGCATCTACATTTTCCAATGTGGCTTATTTCTAAACTATTAATTTACATATACTTTTTTAAGTGAGTTTATACAACCTGAACTAATATGAATAAATAACCATTTGCTTTGAAGATAGAGCAACTTTAATGTATCTTAATATTTTTACAACATGTTTTTTTTGCTAGATTCTAAGCTTTTATTATAATATAAAAAAAATACTTAATAGGCTGTTATTTTCTGAAATCAGCCTTCAAATCTGAAGTGGAAAATTCCCAACAATAATTATTATGATAGAAAGTGTGGAAACTAACAAAAATAACTTTTAGAGATAAAATGGCGACACAAGTAGCAGTAAACACATGGTGAGGAATTTTCCATCTTAGTATCTTTGAGGGTTGATTTCAGCGAAGAATAACCTATCAAGTTATTCTATTTTATACATTTTTTCTATTGATTCTAAAGCTTTGAGTCTAGCGCAGTTTTAAAGTAACTAAGAAACTTAAGAATTGGCTTTTTTATATTTAGTTTAACGTTAAGGATGTTACGGACATCGAAAGATTTCAGCATAATTTTTTTGCATTTTATCAATTTTAAATTAAGTTTACCGATTGAATTCATAAATCACACATACTTAAATGATTATTTAAACATCTACCCATTAGAAAACAGACGAAAATTAAATGACTTGCTTTTTTGTTTAAAAAAATAATATCAATGTTCGATTGTTGTGAAGTCATCAATTTGATTAATGTGCGAGTGCCTGGTCGAGTTACCCGATGTAATACTCTGTTCTACTGTGGTTCATCATCGACCAATTACAGCGCGAATTTACCAGTAATGCGGATGCAAGTACTTGAAATCCAATATGCTAGCAACATCGATGTCTTTAACGTGAGTCTTGTAAATTTTAAATATCAATGTATATATATTCCATATCAAATAGAACTTAATATCCTGTTTATATTGTATTTTACAACATAATGTTCCTAGCTGCTTCAAACCTTTAACTGCATTTCTTTAGCTTATTTTTTTTGTTATTATATTTTTTTTGTTTTGAAAACCAACTAAACTTCATAGCACAGTTCTATATTTAATTTCTTTATATTATATTTTTTTAAATTTACGTTGTTTATACACTCATCTTTTTATTTTTAAACCAACTATACTTCTTAACACTGATCCTATCTTTAATTTCGTTAAATTGTTTTTTTTTTTAATGTATGTTGTTTATATACTCATTTTCTTTCTTTCTTTCATTTTCTAAACACTGTTCTATTTTCTATTGCTTTATATATATTTTTTTATTTTATGTTGTTTATATACTCATGTTTTATATAAGTTTCATATTTGTAAAAGCTTTATAGGCGCAAAAAATTAATAAAAAATAAAAAAAAACAATAGTAAATTGAAGTCTGACTCGCTTAAACGTAAATTTTGCATTTACAGTCAAAACTTATGTAGCTTTCGTTAATGTGATAAAGCTGATTATTTTATTTAAAAAAGTACAATTCAAAAATAATGAATCGTTAAAAAAATTCCTAAAAAAACCTTTCACACATTAAAAAAAAATTAAAGCCGTTCTGATCCTAAGTTTTTAAAAACCCAATAAATAAAAAATTACTCGTAAACAACGCAAAACCGCGGAGCATACATGGGGGTGATTTAGATACCCCTCAATTTAAGGCACCTACATTTTATCTTTGGACGTCCCTTCTCCAGCCACTGTGTATATTCTATTTTATTTAAATATAAACTGACCCGAGACAAGAATTACTCTTTTCTTTAAGTTAAATCTTGATACGAATTCATTCATTCCCACAATTATATAAAATGAGGGTTGTACGTTTGTACCAAAAAATACATTAGAATTGAAATTATCTGAAAACTATAAATTATTTCGGTGAAAATATTTTTTTTTAAATTAAGTCGTGAATCGAAACTAAAAACTCTTTTCTGGTAGACAAACATGCCGATCATTGGGCCACAAAGCGAATATACTTATGTTTACTGATTAAATATAAAAACAGATACAAAAAACCTTTTGAATGTATAATTGACGCCTAATAATCAATCCATTCACTAATTAAACCAGTTTAGGATAGCTCAAAGATTCCTCCTTCCGGTCGGCCATTTTCATATTAACTTAACTGATTATTAAGTTGATATCACTTATTTTAATTGCTTTTTTTTATAAAAGATAATGCTTTGCACAGGAAAGTAGACACAATGTTTTTTTTAATCTTGACTAGCTTTAAAATTAATATTACATATGGTGTGAAATGTCTGTCAAAATAGATTCCGGCTCACAATTTTTATCGGTGCAGCCATTTGTTTTTTTTAAATATATATTTCAACAGAGATGGAAAATATTTTTGAGAAGATAGATAGAAGTTAGATAGAGGAAGATGAAAAAATACCAGAAACCTGGACGAGTGTTTTTGACTGGATGACTACTCTCAGACAAAAATCCTCAATGAGGAAATCGAGTCAAAAGCCCCCTAACTATTCTCAGCTCCCGGTAAAGTTAGCATAAATTATTAGTTATTAAGGTGATATTTCAGTGCCGTATTTCGCTGTCCCTGGACTTGACCAGAAGCGTAAGACTGGTCACCTTGCTTTCATGTAATAGAGGATCGAAATACTCTGCATTTAGCGTACCAATGCAGTGGTCTATGCACTTCTAGGTGCGGATATAAAAATTATCATGATGACATTGTGATTAAAAAAATACCGTTCATTTAAAAACAAGTAAATATATATTCATATTAATGATAATCAAACTAACTGATGGAAGTAAAAAAGATCAATAATATGTTCTGCGGTGCATTGTATGTTGATGAAATTATTCATTAATGTGAATCTCACCCAGATCAATAAAGGTGTCAGCTCTTTGACTTCACAAAAATCAAAAGATGGAAGAATGAAAAAAAAATAGTGCTACGAAAAATTGGATATAATTACGTTTTTTTACACGCGGTAAAAATTAAAGCGTTTTATTGTACCACGAAGTTTCACGAAAACGTACCAAAAAAAAATTACTACTTTGATTTACGTCTCAAGTTCACTCGGATAAACCATTGACAAAGTGTTGTGATAGATTTTCGGTTTCTGGAAAACTAACTGACCAATCAGCCGAAATCTTTGACGAGAACTTGTTACGTCACATGTGGAGTAAATTCAAAATAACAAAACATAAAAGAAAATGTAGCATATTAAAAATAATAGCGCTATAAAACAATACTTTTTTTTTTAATAGTTTAGTTTGTAATGTTATGTATTTATTGAGAAAGTTGTTTACATAACATTTGAACTCCAAGTTATACCTTAACTAAAAAAACAATATATTAACAAAAAATAATTTTAAAAACATAACATTGTTATAAAATCCAGACGCTTTCCGATGACACCCTATCTACATGAATGAATTATTGTTTCTAAAAAAAATTATCGCCATCCCACGAAACGATGCGATAGACCCAGCATCCTGAACTGCAACTCTTTAAACATCTTAAGTCCTTTATGATACCGATTGTTTTGAGTTACCCGGATTCTTTTCTGTTTGATAATCTATGAACAAATAATAAATATATAAAAAAACACAGAGCTACCTCATTGAAGAAATATGCATCTTCAAACGTAGGCAACACAGTAATTGCTGCAGTGTAAAAACAAGCCACCTAAACAAGCCAATGATAGGTCATAAGCCCTGCAAACGCCTAGACACTTAAAATGTTCATATCTGCTGTAAAATTTAATTCATTGTTTTACTTTTTATCCGCAGTATTATTCAGCTGTTTATAAAAATGCTGCTAATATTTTTCTTTTTCCAGGTAAGCATTTTCGTAGCATTTATAATTTCTTTTTGTATATTTTTTTTTGTCTCTAAACCTGTTTTTATTCATTCTTATTTCTCATTCTCTTATTTTCCAATTTTTGTTTTATTTATCTCTATTTTTAATTTTTCAACATACTTCTACATCATATATTTCATAACGTAATCTAGATTTAGTAAACCCCCTCTCCCGTAGTGCGTTAGATTTTTTGGTTTTAATATACATATTTAGCACCCAACAGGCCAGGAGGCCTAATTTCAGCGGTGAATTATATCACAGAACACCCAGGCTTCAGAAAAATCCCATTGAATTTTGGTGATCTCACTGGGAATCGAACCCGAAATCTTCCGTGTGTGAGTCAAGCGTCTTGACCACTACACCATGGAGGCCGCCACACTTGGCGGCCACACTTTTAACAAACATATCACTATATGTTTGTTAAAACAAAAACAACATAGAAGATTGCGCCGAGTTTTTATGACTGATCTTAAATCGGTAAGCAACTCGACAAACTTGGTCGGCTTCAGAATACATACATTAGCTAAATTTTTGATCTCGGGAAATATGAGCACATTTTTGACTATCGTAGGCAACTGAAATGGCTCAAAATTAAACAGCGAAGAGAAGAAATCTCCTTCTTACTTCTGTTTACTGTACTTCATAGTCCTAACGCTCCTACGTGAAAATTTCTACGCTTATTTTTTTTATTTGTTCATATATTCATACACAAAAAAACGTATTCCAAACTCTATGAGTCCAGCTAACGACAGATTATAAGCCCTGTAAATGCTTAGACTTCCATATCACTTTCTTAAAAATGTTTTCCATCTCTGTTGCAACATTTTTTTATTAAATTAATAATTATCGCAATTTATTCAAATATGCTCCTCTCGCAGCACCAAAAGATACCATTTTTAAATCGAAACAAACACCCCTTTATTTTATCGAGCTACTTAAGACAGACCCTCGCGCTTAACTTCATGAGTCAAACACATGTAAGGCTACAATTGACCCAAAACTCAGGCATGTCAAACGCCAAAATGTAATTGGAAAAACGGACCAGGCTGAGCAATCCCCAAAAAAGGGAAAAATATATAGGCAAGCCGCAGGCATTGTGCGGCCAGAACCCTTCTTGGGCTTCCAAAAGGGCAGGCTGTCATTTCTGACGACTTTGGACGGTGATAAATGATACAAACCGTCGAGGAGCCGTCAGAATATAGGGCGGTAAAACACAAGGTGAATTTCAGGAACGATTTTAATGGCTCCCAGAGCTTCAGGGCTGAAACAAAAGATTCCACTGAAGGAATAATATTATGAAGAGTCATCTCCCGCTAGAAATCCTAGCAATTCGTCGAGCAGAACGGCATTCCTGTATCGCTTAGGCGTTTTGTGGTAGAATCCTATATACATACATTTATACGGATAACGCCCTTGGAGAATGGTGAATTTTAATATGTGCCGCTTCTAAATTTAATATTAAGAACAAAAGCGGTCTGATTTTCCTTTTTACAGACGTATTTTGCTAGTTAGATAAGTTATAATATTTTTACACACTAGATATTTACTATTGGCGTGTCTCTAGTTTTTTATGGGAGCTAAGACCATCCGAAGCCCCAAAAAGGCACCCTGTTTAATCCGCCACCTTCGAACGTACGGTAAACAAATATGATAAATTATTTTTAAAAACGTTGATACTGAAAATGTTATTCTAATACTCTCTATTCTGATTGGTTCCGTTTTGGGGTGCGGAAAACTGGACAACGAAACCTCTAATTTGTCAATTTTAGTTAGGCATACGAGTAATCTGTCCGACGTGCAGTTGTCTCATTCGCACAATATTGTGGAGGTAGGAAGTTATTAAAAAACCAAAAAAAAACAGTTTTTTTGGCCCACGAACATTAAGAATATTAAAAAATTGTAACCCGGATTCAATTGAACAAACTTGTAAAAATAACAGTTTGTGGTTAGTCAGCCTCGTGGTGTAATGGTCAGCACGTTTGCCTACCACGCAAGAGCTTTCAGGTTCGATTCCCGACTTGTTTGATATGAAATATTTATTTAAAAAGAAGTTTTTACACTAGAATATTTTATAGTTTTTGGACTGGCCAATGTACCAATGCAGTGCCCTATGCACCATTTAGTGCGAAAAGGGAGCGATGATGCACGGTTAGTGGGTCAGGGCAGAGAGTTGTCAGAATAAATAATTAAACGTTTTGATAAATACAGTTTTTTTTTTTTTATTCAACTTAAAGCCCTGTAGATGCCTAGACTTTGATATTATCTTCTGTATAATATTCTCATTATTTCACATTTACCGATAAACTATTTTGAAAAACACAAATTCAAAACACCTTAGAACTTAATTTTCAAGAAGCGCTCGTTGCTGCCGATCATTTTGATAAAACGAAAAATTAAAAATGCTTTAAGTCCAAAAAGTTTCATTTAAACTCGATATTGGTTTGGGGGTGGTTTTTGCGCACAAATTAATTTGTACGTAATTTATTTGTTCTTGAGTTTGGGAAGCTTCCAAAATATGCTTTTATAATTCATCTCCTCTTTCGTGAACCGCAGTACCGAACAAGAAAACCTTTTGTGTAGTAAAATATTCTCCCCCCTCGTCTTCATCCACCAAACCATCCCCTCCTTGGAAGGGTGCAGAATAAAACAATAATACATTATAGCCAAATACAATGTGACTGGTCATCTTGCTGCCATTTTTAATCACTGTTATGTCAATTATAACGGTTTTAAATGTTAATAAAATGAAATTAATTTATGTTTTTTTTCGTATATTATTAATATTGCCACTGCCGGTTTAAAGACGTACCCGTTTCATTCTCGGAACACTAATTAAGCAAAAATAATTTTCCAACTAAAATACACTTTCACTATACGAGTAGTTGCACGTATTTTGATCATCTGTTTTATAGAGGTAAGGTGATCAGTCTTACGATTCTGATGTCAGTCCAGGAACAATGAAATATTACAGTTTAAACAACCATCAAAATCATTTCCTTAAGTTCACCAATTGGATCGAAACAAGGACCTCAGGAATGCTAGGCGAATGCGCCAACCACTCCGCAATGATAACGATTTTTATCTGAGAACAGCCATCGAGTCGAAATCACTCTCCAGGGTACGGGTTCTATTTCACACACACAACTGAAAGCTTCATTCTCCTCGGCCCGTATTCTAATGGCACGTCAAAATTTATATTAAATTTTATCTACAAAACAAAATTAAGTTTTCGTAATGAAAAACATAATATATTTACATTTTTTTTCTAAGCATTTTGAATTTCGGGTTACCGACGAAGATACTTTTATACAAATATACACACTTTCATACATAAATGTCAATGTTACTTTTTACCGTCTCGATATGTACCGATAAATAAAGCATTTGTTATCACGGTCCCCGACACTTTAAGTCTTCTCTTACTGTGCGAAAAACATCCGCGCATTACAGTGCTGTGTAGTCATAGACATGCGAAAAATGAGAAAAAATGTGACATTTGAGAAAATATGGGATATTAATAGGCAATTACTTAAATTATTCAAAGTTCAAGTTAAAAGTGGTAATATTTTTAACCTTATTGGAAAAAAACATTATCTCATGCTCGCAGCGCGGGCAAAAAAACAACCTCTGAGTCGGTGAACTGGCGTCTGGGGCAAATACTAATAACTTTGCAGTTTTGCATGTGGCACTTAAAATTGTCTCTCAAGCTTCCGAATATACCTGAATTATTGAAAGTGAGACGTAAATAGTGTGAGACAATTATATTTTAGGTTACTCTTTTACTTCATACTCCGCAACACGTGACTCATTGATAAACATTATATTGTATGGGTGATTTATCTCCGATTTTTGATAAAACGCTTTTTCTGTTCACAATGCGCATTAATTATTTCATGAAAAAATATTTTAACCGATACATAAAAAAATACCGGAGGAACACCGAAAATCCCAAAGCATAATATATTACATTTATGGAGACATTAAATCGGGAAGGGAGAGTCAAAAGCAATATCGGTTGTAATTAAACCTGATCAACAGTTGACTACGTAATCAGGTCTCTAAAATGACCTAAAAGTTATTTCAACATCAGGTGAGAGTTGTTTATAGGTCATTAGCCAAGCACATTTTATTATGTAGGTACTGATTAATAATTATCATGTATTATATTTATGCATGCTGCTCCCCGCATATTAATATCTTTTCTGTAAACAAGGGTTGATAAATTTTGTGATCACTGCATGTGATTATGGATAGTCTGATAAAAGGTAAAACAAACTGGTCTGGACATCTCCAGTCTGAAGATATCCATTGAGAGAGTGAAATAGCCGAATGGATTTTTTATTTATAATTTTTTTTAATTCATAGCTTTTTTTCACATTAAAAAACATACAAACGAAGAAAAGAATTTCACGTAGGCATAGACTGTAGGCGGGTATACATGATTTTATTGGTTTTACGTACAAAATAAAGAATACACAGTATAATATTTTAATATTATTTTTAATTACTATGTTGAGGATATCAATTTGTTGGAAAGAGTCCAAAGACGAGCTACAAATTTGTGGCAGAGCCTAAAACGGCTTCCATATGTAGAGAGACTGGAAATTCTTGGTATCACAACGCTGCAGGAACGGCGAGAAATGGGTGGCCCGATGGAGACACACAAGATACTCAATAGTCACCATAGCTGCCCAAATTTGGATCCCATGTTCAATCTTAAACAAGATACTCGTCTTTGGGTCCACAGTCTCCGAATGGAGAAAACGAGATTCAATCTAAATCCACGGAAGCATTTTCTGAGCAACAGGGTTGTTGATAGTTGGAATAAGCAGCTACAAGAGCTGATCTCAATAAGAAATCTCAAAAATGGACTTGATTTGTTTAGAAAAGGTTTAAATGAAAAAATAAACTAGATTTAAGCATATCAGCTTTAAGCTGCTCGCTTTAAATTATTTTTTTATTTTTATTTATTTTATTTTTTTAAATTTTTTTTTATTACTTTATTTTATTTTATTTCATTTGGAAAATCAACAATTCTACATACATATTTATTGTAAACAAACAGATATAGACTCGAACTAATAACAAATTTCCACAAAATATACAAAGTCAGTAAAGAAAATATATTACATATTAAATAAATACATATAAGTTAGTACATATAAAAATGCTATTTTTATGTACTCGTAAATATTTTTCAATAATTAAAGATTTTTTATTTATTTTTAAGAACAGTAAGTTATTGTAAATTGGGCGGGGTTAGGACAACGATGCTTGAAAAGAGGATAAGAAGGGGAAGGGAGATGTACATATTTATTATTATAATGTCTACCAAGTTACATAATGCATTTTTAGTGTAAATTTTAAATCTGACAGAGTGATGTTTGTGTAATCTAAATCTTTATATTTTGTTTTGTACACTGAAAAAATCCTACGAAAAAAACTATTTTTAACGTACGATGTTTTACTTATTGGTACAAGAAACAAATGGTACCGTCTACAAATCCTGGCTAGCACATGTATTGTTATTAAACTAAGTAATTATGTACAGTCAACTATTCCTGTCATAATTTTGTGAAGCAATAGTTGGTCCGCATACACTCTGCGGTATTGTAGAGAAGTAATTCTATGGAAGATGGAGGCAGTAAGAGTTGATACATAAGAAATACCGGTTTTGTATTTTAGGTACTTCATAAATTTGCTTTTAATATTTTCTATTCTTGTAATATATATGGCATACTGGGGATTTCATATCTGAGATGCGTATTCCAAATGGCTTCTGACAAACGTATAATATAATGAAATTAGGGCCTTTGGATTATCAAATATGATATAAGATAGAAATAATAATATAATTAACCTAAAAGAACAAATGAAATCTAAAACTAAGTGACAGTTGGTGAACAAATTTTCTAGCTGGTTATGCAGCTTATAATTGTGATAACAATGGCATTCTTTCTTTGAAACTCTTAAATTTTGACTAAGGTCTGTTTGAAAAATCACTCTTCAATTTACTTTGTGTTTTAACACCTCTTTTTAAATGGCAAACCTTTGATTTCCGTACTTTTTATCAGACTACAGCCATAACTTATGATTATATACTGTAAAAATACGTATGTTTAATATTAATTATCCGGTTTTTCAACAACTATACATCTTTAGATTAAATTAAATGATTCGCAACATCTGCATATCTAAATAAACGATGTAAATATCCCGTTAAGCATTTAACTACCGGTTTTCTATGCACTTAGAAACGAAGCATCCTTAATAACTATGCAAAAGATCATCGTTTCTCAATCATGTGAGTATCGCTACTCCTTATACTACAACTACTTACTAATAACCGTTCTAGATTACGCTGATGTTTCCATGACTGATTAAGGCTGTGTGCAACTCGATAAACTTGAATGACTTTAGAGTGCATGCACAACAGGCGCGTGCGGTGACTTTTATTAGTAAGGATGCAGACAAAAAACCATCATGTTCCGTATTTTAGGAGGTTTATTAGAATTTAATACGCCATATACGAGTAAGTTGTTCATAAGAGTAATAATAATTAATAGTTGACAATCAATAAATTGACGGAGCACCGGCGCGTCTAGAAGTGAAGTTGTAAATTTTCTGAATTTCTTCTTCTTTTATCCACTCCTTAGTGGAGCGTGTGGACATCACCAGATGCCTCCAGGAGACCTTATCATTAGCCAACACCCTTGCCTGCTTCCTTAGTTCCGTTAAACAAAGCTAAAAGATCGCCATCGATGGTCTTCCAGGACGGTTCTAGTAGGAGTAAAAAAATATAACAATTTAAACTTCAAAACACCTAAAACAAGAGCCGAGACAATCGTTCTTAAATTTGGGCCAAGTGTCAATAATGCACTACTTTAAACTTTGTGATAAACGTTTTTAAAATCGTTTTTTCTTTGCATTATACAAGTTGGATACTTCTTTTCTCTCTAAGTCTTGAAAGAGAAATCTAAAACTTTATGAACCTAAAGCGCATGCGCAAAATTTTTGACAATTGCTATGGGAACTAGACGTAACTCGACAAGCAGCATCCCGCGTATGCAACATATACTATCAAGAACAAGATACCTGGATATTCAGTACGTACGTTGGTATAGGAAATACGCATATGTAACTAGGTATGTATACTGAAGATATTGTTTGAATCGCGTGCACCTGAACGTTCTCACTGAGAATTTTAGGAATACATATTTTAAGGTTTTATTTCGTATTTATAATGTGTTTTTGTAAAATACACAGTATTTTTAAATTTTCAAGTGATGCGCCGCATTTACAGTATCTATGGACGGAACGCGCCTGATGCACTATGTATATTTTTGGTCTTAGGAAATGTGACCACATTTTGGATTATCGTCGGCAACTGAAATGGCTCAAAATTAGACAGCGGAGAGACTATCACTTTCTCTCACTTCTGTTCAATGTACATACTTCATAGTCCTTACGCTTCTATATGCCTCCGTGAAAAATTTCAACGCTCATCAGTTCATGGTTTACCTATTCCATCTAATTCTTAAAGCACTCTCTTAATACCCATCTACAATTCCTTTTTCTTCTCTAACGCATATGGTGTCCATGCGGCTCGACTGTGGAATCATCTCCCATCCACCATTAAAAGATGTTTCTACAGTATTTCTGTTTTAATCACGCATGAAGAAACATGTATTTTCTCTTCCTTAATCTCTCCTCTAGACGAAAATGCTCTGTATTAATGTAACGCATTCGTATTATATGGATTCACTGGAATTAAGTTTGTATATTTATTCATGCGATAAAATTATAAGATAGATAAATAATATTCACATTCATAATGACTCATTTTATACCTAATCGCGAACATCTAGTTTGAGAATCGATGCATTTATTGAATGTCTTCTATGAATCTACTCGGTTTAATAAACAAGAAATAATTTATTCACGTAGTTTTATTGGTGCAGTCACACCTGAGTAATTTAATATATCAAGTGAGATATTGCATCTTGTTGCATTGATGATATAACTTTAAATGTAATTATTTCTCCGTTTTCATTAGCGATTTTTCCTCGAGTGATCTTGTTTTATGTCAATACAGTTGAAAACTACACACACTTGGCGACCATATTACGCACACCATATCTGAGGACATGAGTCTCCTTAGCTGTGCCCAAATACACAAAAATATGCACGTTGCCGAACGAGAAAAGCTGCCTGAAGGAGCTCTTTGTAATTTGGTAACCTTGACATCGCTGTGCTGAAAGAAAGTAATCCAGAAGTACATTATATGGACTTCATTGGTTTGTGGAAAAAGGGAAGTGAATTCTTTACTGACTGGGATCGGATTGAATGGACATGATCAATTTTCCGAGATGAATACAAAACTTTTTGAAGGTCTAAAAATTATTTTTGGAAGCCGCCAGATCTGTAATTTTTTAATCTTTTTTTTTGTGCAACTTTCTCTAAAATACTATAATAGCTACAATAAAGATCACCTAAATGGTAAAAATCAGACACATAAAAATATATATATTCTGTACGCCGATGACGCAGTCCTCCTAGCTGACAGCGAAGAGGAACTGCAATCCTTGGTTACAAAGGTTAACGAAGTGTGCAAGGAGAGTGATTTGCTAATGAATGTGCAAAAGTCGAACGTCATGGTCTTTGAAAGAAATGTAACTATGACTGAATGTAAGATTGTAGTAAATGGAGATAGTTTGAAACAGGTCGAAGAATTTGTATAACTGGGTAGTATGTTTACTAGAGATGGAAATATGGACAAGGATATTGAAAGGAGGGTTAGTGCCGGTAACAGAGTTAATGGTGCCTTAAAGTCTGTCGTAGCAAATAAGTGTCTATCGCAAGAGGCTAAATTAGCAGTTTATAATGGAGTTCTGGTACCAACCCTAATGTATGGAAGCGAAGCATGGAGTTGGAAAAAAAGGGACGAAAGTAGACTGAATGCTGTTGAAATGCGATCCCTCAGGCGAATGTGCGGAAATACAATGTATGATACGTGCCCTAATGTCGAAATTAGAGCAGAATGCAAGGCTGAGTTAAGCATTATCGACAAAATTAAGAAAGGTCTTTTGCGATGGTTCGGTCATGTGGAGCGAATGAATGATGAAAGAACGGCTAAAAAGATGATGCGAATGTGTCTGGTTGTAGAAGTCGAGGAAGGCCGAGAAAGACATGGCATGATCAAGTACAACAAATTCTTGAAAGTGGTCATGTGAAAAGTCGGAATAATCGACGTGCGTGCATGAGAAGATGTATGAATGTGAAGGAAGCAAAGGAAGTGTGCCAGGACAGAGTGGTGTGGCGTTCTATCCTCTCTGCCTACCCCTCTGGGGAAATGGCGTGATGGTTAGTTAGTTAGTTAGTTAAAAATATATAACACAACGAATAAATAACAAAAATCTAAAATAATCTTACCAAATTTCTTCATAAAGTAGGATTCCAATCTATTGTTGTATGAGTTATGTGAAACAGGTGCTTACCTGAAAGAAAATAAAGACACTTTTATTAGTAGACATTTACCCATTAAGTTGCATACTGCGCTTAATTTATGGGTGTAGTTTTTCTTTTCGTTAGTATGTTTAAGACCCGACCAGAACAAAGATATTGCAGGAAAAAATAAAAAATACGTTGGCTATAAGCACAGATATCAATATCAGTAAAAGTATATTTAAAAAAATATTTTTTTGTTACAAATCATAAATACTTTAGTTTGACAAGTAAATGCGTTAATTACGTACATTTTATGTCAAAATTACGCTAAAAACATTTGAACATGCTACAAACACTATTGAATATTTTTGTATTTCATAACTACTAAATGGCAGACGTCTTTTCAGATTGGATTGATCTTACCGCGACGTGCCACAAGGATCCCCCCTTTCTCCATTTCCCCTTTTTATCAATCCAATAACAAAAAGCCTCCCCTGTTTGTACCATTAATACGCCGATGATTTGCAATTGTTTATTTATTTTGAACCCGTTGACACTGTTGAAACACATAAAGAAATGTCACATGCACTCAAGCATATCTCTTCATGGACAAACAGACAAACACTTCTCATAAATCCAACAAAAACCCAAATTGTACTTGTTGGTAGTAAAAAAATGTATTCAAAAGTGATTTTTTCCACACTTCCTCTTTTCAAAATAGATGGTACAAAAATTCCATTCATGACTTCAGTCAAAAACTTACGTATTGTCATACATAAGCATTTAGGATGGCACAATCAGGTTAACAAAGTTAGTCGTAAACTTTATAGCAGTTTGCACCCATTTAAAAGATTGCAGGATTTCTTGCTAATTAATGTTAAGCAAACATTAGTCCAGAACTTACTTCTTCCACTTCTTGATTATGCAGATGCATGTTATCCAAATGCTAACTCTGAATTGTTTTATAAGTTGAAACGATTGCAGAATGTTTGTATTCGTTACATCTTTAATCTTCGAAAATTCGACCACATAACCGAATGTCGCACGCAACTACACTAGTTCAGTATCAGGCATAGAAGAAACATTCACATTCTATCACTTCTTCACAATATTTTTAATAATCCCACTTCACCTGTCAATCTGAGAGAGCTTTTCCAACCTCTATCACAACACGGACTATCTTTTCATTCTAGTAACGAGAGAACTCTTTTAATACCCTTTCGTCGCTCTAATTTTCTTGCCTCCTCTTTCACAGTAGTGCCTGCTGTGGAGTAATCTACCCACTTATATTAGAGGCGCCCCTTCTTTATTGACATTTAAATCAAGATTTAAATGTAAATCAAGATTTAAATCTCACTATCAAGATTTATATGTCACTATCTATATGTATGAGGTTTTATTCTCTCCTTCTCTCTTCACATCCTCTCCTCTCTTCATAGTATAGTTTGTTTTTTTTTCATGGTTAATTTTTGGTTTTAATTTTGTATTAAATTATAAGATAATAATTCCTTAAAATATGTTAATGTTCTTGTAATTTTCTCAAACTAAACAGTAAGGGTAGGTACGAAGAAATTGCCTTAAGGCAATATGAATATATATTTAATAAGTATATAAAGTGTAAAAATAAATAAATGATTTTTTTTTACCGAAAAAAATATAAAACACGTTTTCAATTTTTTTTCTTTTATCAGATAAATATTTAGATGCTGAAATGTAACAAGTCCGTGGATTTGAAAAAAATGTAATAAAAAACTTACAAAGTAAAATTTTGGAAAAATGTTTATGTAAGTATTTATACCAATTTTTTAATTAAAAATGTGCTAAGTTCCTTTAAAAAAATAATGGACAGTTTTTATCGATTTTCTCAAACTTTGAGTCTATGGACTTGCACCCCTTAACGTGAATCGATTCATTATTATCATATTCATTAACGTTGGTTAGGGTAAATGCTTCAAATTCCACAATATTTTGAGGTGGTCCAAATGTGTGTAAATATTTCACTCTTTAGGGGGAAAAGTCTAGACCTCGATATTCTTTTGTCTGAAATATTCCCTATCTGTTTTAATATAGCAAGCTTCATATTCCAGTCATATTAATATAAACTTTCATTAAAGTTTACTTATATTCCGGTAACAATTTAGAGAAACGGAGTTTAATGGAACGTACAAGAAAACTCTGAAATACTTATATATATAAGATATGTACATGTATGTATGTGCGATATAATACGTACAGCTAATACAGTTCCACGAAGTCCAATCCAATTGGCTTGGTTCGCGAACGGCATACTAAATAGATGTAGCCAATGAGGGTACTTTACTGTGGAAATAGTAGAACATATTTTACGTAAGCCAATATCTCCAGCAGTACAAGAAACTAGAATCCTTTATTAGCCTAAAATAAGGTTTTCCTTTGTCATGGTAGGGAGAAATGCAGGGTTTTGTAACGCATCCGGACCGTTAAAAATGACATTGTTTTTCTTATTCAATAATCATAAATACGGCGCCTTTCAACGCATTATCTCGGATGTTAAAAATAAAATTAAAAAAATGGAAATACCCCTTAAATTAGAATTATGAATAAATAAGTGTGTATGTAATATTTCGAGTAAATTTTTTTTTCTACTGATGAATTCCCACGAAAACGGGTAATTGCGTTTGCCATGCCCCTAATACGTCACGATTCGGTAAAGTTTTGACCGTCGTTTCGTCGTCCATCTTTCAAAACGGCATATCTCGCTTTGTGTCGAAATTCACTAAGGATGATTTTAATAACAATTAAGTTATATTGATGGTATAAATGGGCATCATACTGCATTAAAATAATTTTTGGGAACCCAGCAAAATACATAAAAGAAAAATTTAAAATTATTTTTACAGGCGAAAATATTCCTATCAAATTCTTAAAAAGACGTCTTGAAAATCAACAAATTCAAGATGAGCTTTTTTGAAATATGGACAACGCGACGGTTTGTGACCGCTTAAATAGACCATCATATATGATTATTATTTACGTCACGAGTATTGACGTCACGAAGCCAATCTTGTCTCGTTTTCGTGGAGGTGATTTTTTCTCAGTTTTATTTATAAAATTATAAATGAAATAATTTTTCACAATACCCTTATTTATTTTTAAAATACAATTAATTTTTCTTAATCCTTTAATATATTTTTATTGGTATTCGTAGTGTGTGATATTTCCGTACAAGCTGAAAGTAATGTTGGTATTGATACTTTTAACGATATTTTTGATAATTACAATTATCATTCTTCTTCACGAACCCAATAGTGCATAGGGTACTGCATTGACTAACAAAATGCAAAGTATTTTTATTGAATGTTTCATGACGGTAATGTTATCAATCCTCCGCTTCAGGTGCTAGTCCGGGATCAATAGAATATTACAGTTAAAAAATCTTTTTAAATCCGTATTTTACGTCCACATGACGGGAATTAAACCTAAAACTTAAAGGACGGTAAGCGGTGGGCTTTTACTCATACGATTTCCGTATTTAGGATTTTTTGCCTGAGAGTTCTAGTCATATTTTCGGATACAGAAGTTATAGGAATATTAATTAATTCTTTTAATCAAAAACTGAACTAAAAAGTTTTTTTTTTTAAATAAAAATATTTTCTAACGGGCTAAGCCATAAATGAGTTGAAAAAATTAATTAATGTTTAAAGTTCCGTACTTTTTAAATTACAACGCCTGTGACTTCATAAGTTTCAATCGGTGAGTTTTTCTGACATTTAAAAGTAGAACCCCGTTAAAACGCGCTAAACTTCAAAAAACATGGCTCCCCGAAAACCAGAAATCTATCACCACGCTAGTTTTTTTTTGTTAAAGGAATAACTCGCTAAACCTCTATTTAGATGCTTGTCAGCAGGTAGAAAAGAGGGGATATGGAGGGAGGTAATGGAATATACACATCCAGAACAATGAGAAAAAATCTTTGTTCATTTTTTTTCAACTGGCGGGAATCGAACCCGTTTGTCTGTTTCACAGCCGTCTAACCAACTGCGCCACGGTGCCTGTTGGTTTTTGATTTCACGTGTTACGTAAAGTAAAGTACGAAGCGAATAGTCCGAATAAGGAAGCGATTATGATAATAATAATTATCGATTCTAGATACATCTATAACGTTAGTAAGAACCAACATACGTACATACATACTAACACACAAAAATAAAATATTTAATTACTCTGAATGTTTTACTGGTCCGAACGCTATTTTTATTTGTAACTTTGTCATCAATTTCTTTTGTTGGTGACCATTTCGGCACGAACAGGGTGTTGCCACATGAGAAATAGCAATATAAGGGTAAATCAATTATCTTAATGTGGGGGGTAGTTTGTACGTTAGTAATAACAGATTTCATCAGCAGTTTCTACCAACCACTGAAAGTAAGGATATCCTACTAAGAACACATCGTGACTTGAATAAAAATCCATTAAAAACTTAATTAAAACAATTATTTTATTACATATACTTGCTCTTAATCTATTGTATTATTATTTCAGTCAGAGGCCCGCCTGTTATTGTCGCATTTCGCAAATAAAGTAAAAGGTCCAATTTACGTATAATTTCTTCCAGTACAAACATTATCTGCTTCTTCTTCTTTTCTGTCGTTCCTCAGTTCTGAGGGGCGTGATCATTGGTACTCTCATCAGCCATTCCATTGACAAAGCGTCTCCACTCTTCACGGCTCTACAAACTTTCCACAGCTCCATATAGGGTCGCCCGTGAGGTTGTTTTCACCTGGTCGATCCATCGAGCTGCAGCTCTGCCTCTGCTTCTTCGTCCTGGCACACTGCCCGTGATTATTATTTTCTCCAGATTTTCTGGGTCACGTCTAGCTATGTGACCGAAGAGCTGCAGCATACGTTGGCTGCATATGGCCGATAGGCGAACTTTTATATTGAGTTCTTCCAGTATAGAGAAATTTGTTCTTCTGGCTGTCCATGGTATTCTCAGCATTCGACGCCAACACCACATCTCGAAGGCATCTATTCTCTCCTGCTCACGTGCTTGAATTGTCCACGTTTCTGCGCCATACAAGAATATTGGGAACACAAGCGTAAGCAATATGAATATTTTTGTTTTTTTCGAGATGCCCCGTTTTTACCAAAGTTTAGTCAGTCGAGTCGTGGCATTTTTTGCTATTAGGATGCATCTTTATCTTGCACTTTTTCAAGGTCTTGGAGTCTAGTTGATGGTTGTAGAATATTGGCTCGGTCAACAATCATTATGTGAAAAAAAACAATTATACATAATTATTTTCTTTAACTAAATCAAGAAAAGTTACACACAAAACTTTACTACATGCTTTGTCATGATTCACAGCATATTTTAATGATAAACATATTACAACAGAGATGAAGAACATTAAAGATAAGGTAATATAGAAGTCTAGGCATCTACGTCGTTGGCTGGTTAAAGTGGTCACTTTATTAAAATATTCAGGCGTTACCTAGAATGTAGGTGATATAATTCAATTATATGAAACTCACCCGCATTAATAAAGGTTTCGGCTCTTTGACTTCACAAACATCAACACATGAAAGAGTTGAAGGAATATAGACGTTAAAATATGGGCGCAATGGTGAATGTTACACAGTGTGTATAGTGGCCTCTTAAACCAGCCAATGACAGGTCATAATCCCTGTAGAGATGCCTAGACTTCAATATTAGCTTCTCTAAAATGTTCTTCATCTATGTTGTAATACGTTAATATTAACAGTTCTCCGGGGAGTTAAAACTAGTCGTTGTCTACAAAAATTTGGACAAACTCAAAATATTGTTGATACCGTGATGAATTAATAATGTTTGAAAACCCACTAAAAGGTGACATTTAAAACGGGGTCTAATTTGACCTAACACTACCACGCACCTATTTTTATAAGTTTTAAAATTTAAACTGTAAGAACGAATAGTCAAATAAACCTTTAAATCGATGAGTTTAATTGTTAAATTTTATACATCAAATGATGGGTCGACATTTTTTCTTTATAACCCTTTTATAAACATGTGCGATGCACGTGTATGATCTACGACAGATTCAGTATTGTAATTATAATATTTCATTTCATTTCTTTCTCTCAATTTTATTTTTCGTCAAAAGATTTTTACTATCAATATTATGTATCTTTTTTGGGTGATACCGTGTATGTTGGATTTGATCCGACGTTTCTGTGACGAAAACTGTGTGTTATACACTACATTATCTCTGTTTAAATCACGTCTGAAGAAACATCTCCTTTCTCTTCCTTAATCTCTCCTCCTTTCCTTTTTCCTCTTTACGCTTTTTCCTTTTTCCCATTTAGTTTTGAATTAAGGTAATTTATAAACACATACATTTATTTCTATTTTTATATATTTTTAACTTTTTTTTTTCTATTAAATATGTTCTGTAACTTGAATTATAAAAATAAACCTTTTATTTTATTGGTTGGTTAGAAGAAATTGCCATTTGGCAATAAGCCCGCCAATGTACAAAAAACATTATGTACGAAAAGTTAAATAAATAAAAATTTAAAAACAGTTTCAGGCGTTACCTAGAATCTAGGTGAAATAGTTAAGTCAGATGAATCTCACTAGCATCAATTAAGGTTTTAGCTATTTATATTCACAAAAAATCAACAGAATTGAAGAAATATCAATTCACAGTGGAGTCCTGGTCCCGACCCTGATGTATGGGAGCAAAGTATGAACTTGAAAAAACAGGGATGAACGTAGGCCGAATGCTGTCGAAATGCGATCCCTCAGGTGAATATGTGTTAAAACTATGTACGATAGATGCACAAATGTAGAAATCCGTACCTACATTATGTAAGGCTGAGATAAGCATTATTGACCAAATCAAAAAAGGAGAACTGCGCTAGTTTGGACATGTAGAGCGAATGGACAGCAAAAGAACAACTAAGAATATTTACAATGTGAATGTTGATGGATGCTAAAATAGAGGAAGACCGAAACAGATATGGCATGACCAGATCTAACAAATACTTGAAGGTGGACATGTCAAAAGTCGGAATAATTGGCGCGCGTGCATGAGAAGAAGTATGAATATAGAGGAAGCGAGATCTGTGTGCAAATATATACTGATGTGGCGTTCTATCCATTCTGCCTACCCTTATAGGAAAACGGCGTGATGGTTTGTTGTTGTTGTTGTTAGATGTTTAATCATAGACGGAAAGGCCAATATTACATAGTTTGTAAAGTGGCCACTTAAACCAGCCAGTGACAAGTTATAAGCCTTGTAAATGCCTTGACATTCATATTATTTTTTTAAAAATATTCTTCATCTCTAGTGTAACTATGTTCATAAGAATTTTTAATTCAACAGTAGGTATTTTATATTTCATGTCTACATATCAAAGCGAGTACAGTACTCAGCAGTTAAAAAAGTAGGTACATCAGGTTTAAAAAAAGACACTGCCGACTTTGTAGAGCGTCGTCTCTGTCGTGCGAGTCCGGTATCTGTAGCATGGATGAATGACAAACACAGCGCTCTGCAAATTCGAAGATTCAACCGACAAACCCGATGTATTTTATTTAATGCCGTGTACTGCATGTGGTCGTACGATTATTCTCACAGATAATAAAATAAAATGAAAAATGTTTAAAACAATTGCTTGCCTTTATTAACATTACGTATAGATAATTAATTACTTTAAAAAAAACAAAATGGACGATGCCATTAAAAATCAGTTCACGTAGCGCCACGCTGTTCCAGATTAAGGTCCAGTCGGTACAACAACGTCCTGTTTTACCGACAGAACCAGTTCCAAGGCCCAGAATTCGAATTGCATTTAATTTGCCACAGAGCGCTGACATTGCTTCAGTGTTACTAGAAGCGCAAAAAAATATCGAGTTCCTTTAAAGAATGCGCGCGGATGAGTGCGCCATTTAAAATGAGATTCTTATTGTTGAGTTGCCATATATGTAAGAGGCCTTTCGCTATTTTATCGATTTAAACGCATCAGAAAAAAATTGACGTCATTTAGTGCTTACACAAGGTGTAGGAATCAGTTTTGTTATTTATTTTTTAAAAACTGTGGTAAATACTCCCTTTGCGCGTGGTGATGTAACATTGTGTAAAAAAACGGAATATTCTAAAGTTCAGACATTTGAAAAAAAAACATGAAGACATACTGTTTAATAATTCGTTTTCCATAATTTATGCAAATCAACATATGATTTAGCCATGTTATAGCAAAATAAATTTAAAATAAAAAATACGCCACTCATATTACGCGCGTGCGTCATAGCGTGGCGCTACGTATCACTGTCATCAACTGACTGAAAACTGAAAACACCCGCTAAAGAACAGTGTATCTATCTTCCTTGTTATGGTATGAGTTCTGTCTTCGTGCTCTCTCTTATGCAGATGTGTTGCTGAATTAGCGGACATTCATTCTTCGCGTATCACGGATGAATATTTTTTGTATTAACATCCCGAATAGTTACAAATTTTACTTTCTAAATCATGTGTGAAAATGTCCATTTGAAGATTACAAAAATACAAATTCATTATTTCAAAAAATAAGAGAGACATATCAAGTCTTGTGTCCTATGTCGACTAGTTTGACATCATCGCCACACAAGAGTTAAAATCGCTTTAGACACTACTGTAATGGTTCTTACATGTTCAGAATCCATGTCCGGGATTCTGCCATTTGCGATTGTCAGCTTGAGGAGGAAGAGATAAATCGTTTTTTTATTTCCAATAGGGAAATATCACGTTTTTATCATTTAAAATTTTTAAAGTAATAAAGGTCTATGAAATACTTTCCAGGAAATAAAATATTTTTTTGCTTATTATTAGTAGTATAAAAAATATTTTTAAATTTGTAATTTTGAGTTTCTGCAAAAACGACCATTCCATTGGCCACGCCCAAATACGTCGCGATTCATGTTTATTTGTTCCCGGCCATTGAAATTTGTTTATAACATTATCCCGAATCTTGATACAACCAAGGCCAAACACGTCGCGTTTTTCTGGCAACGTATTTTTATTAAATTTCTTTTTTACATTTATGTATGAAACATTTCTTCACAATATCCATATCGATTTTGAAAAAAAAAAAAAAATTAAATCCATTTCATATATTTTTATCGGTATTCGTACTATTTTATTTTTTTCATTGGCTGGGTATTGTGATGTATTTTTCGTTACCTCCTTCCATATCCCCTCCATCCCACCTTCTGACAAGCATCAAAATAGAGATTTAGCAGGTTATTCCTTTAAAATTAAAATTAAAATTCCTTTATCCCTTTGGCGGCCTCTATGGTGTGGTGGTCAAGATGCTTGACCCACGCACGGTAGGATTCGGGTTCGATTCCCGGTGAGAACACAAAAAAAATTAATGTGATTTTTCTCAAACCTGGGTGTTCTGTGATGTAATTCACCACTGTAATTGGTTCTCCTGGTCTGTTGTGGTGCAAAAAAAAAAAATTGTTTAAAGCATTAACTTTGGGGTCAAACGTTTTAACTTTGTTAGAATACATAAACAATTAGTATATAACCATGTACTGACTTTTATGTCTACCGGTTTCGAGACGGATTCGTCTCTTCTTCAGGACACTCACTACATCAACATGCAAATACTAAAATACACTTTCCCCTTTACCAAAACCGTAATGTATATCTAGTCGGCCTTGTGGTGTAATGGTCAGCGCGTTTGATTGATGGTTTTTATCATTTTCGCCTTTAACAACGTCAGCGTATATGTAAAACATTGTTTATCCGTGAAAATTAATGTTTTTTCACCTTTAAAACCTCAGCGTTTTTTCTGCTTTCCATCTGAAGCTTTAACACAGACCTCCTTCTAAATTTCTCGTGAAATGACACGATAAAAAGTGAAGAGATAAATTCTACTTATGAATAAGGTAGGAGAGGCAGAGTAATAAAAACTGTAATTTGAATGAGTGCTTGGGATTTTGCAGGTAAAAGTGAAAGAATTCATTTTTTCTTGAGGCTAACACATTAATGAAAACCTACAGGAGTTTCCACAGTTATGGTCTTTTTAGATAACATAGAAAACATCTTGAATTTAAAATTAAAATTAAAATGGATTACATGCTTTAAGTACAAAGGGAACTTCGTATTTTTAAGTTGTATTCATGTGACGTATCAAGGATTATTTTTGGTTGTTTACAATAATTATACTTATGAAAATTTTACTACATATATATCAATTAATACAATTCCCACTTTTACTCTCATTTCTATTAAAAATAATGTGTTTTTTCCAAAGTATTAGAGTTTTTTATCGTTTACACTTTTTTTAACTCTTTGAATCACAGTAGCATAAAAATCGTATCACATATTTTATCCTTTTTTTAAATACTAGAACCGTGCGAAAAACAACATTGATCCGTTGTGTGGAGCCCACAATACATAATAAACACAGAAAGGATTGAAAATGTTTAACGAAAATTCTTAAGTACAGCCAATCTGCAAAACAAAGTGGATTTTTTACCCTGAAAATAGACGCACTGATCTGAATTATGCTATTTACATGAATTATTAAATGATAAAGTAGACTCTTTTAACCTACTCTCCAAAATTAATCTTAATGTCCCCTTTCGCGTGACAAGTAATATGTATTTATTCAATCTGCCAGTCTATAACACTAACTATGCACAACACTCTTTCTTCTATCGTTCTTGCTTTAACTAAAATGTTTTTTTTTCATCTATTGATATATTTTCCATATCCCTTAATTTATTTAAAAATAAATTAAGACTTATTATTTCTGGCTGCGATACAATTCCACTTACTATTTAATGATGCACACTCCTGAACACTTACTCCCACACTAATACACATAAACACACATCTACACTTACTCTCATACAAATACACATAAACAAATCCTTTTGTTGTAACACAATTTAATAATATGTATGATTTTTGATGTAACAACTTATATTTCCATTCAAGTTATTAATTTAAAAAATACTTGGTACACTTCCACTTATTTATTTTGACCAATTAGCGCTTTCACCCTCTAATGGGCATCTTCACCAGTCTGAAGATGAATATTCACAACTATACTCTAAGTGAAGGTATGACGTCTTTATTTTTTCATCACAGTCGAGGTCTAAGGTTCAGGTTTAATTTCACATAGAACTGTATTCTTCATCCGCTTGAGCACAAAGAAAAATAAAGCCAATACGAATACGAAGGACTGCCTTGAAATAACAATCGAAATTTCATTGCAGTCAAGACTTTTTTATTTTTTATATGCATGACCCAATTGAACATACATATTTAAATACGTAAAAATAGATTACGAATTAAAACTTGCAGTCGAGTTTCAGGTTATAATGAAATATACACGCAACCCACAAACTTGTAGCGTGTGAAAAAGTTGGCGGATTTTATGCATCCGTAATCGCTCATTGCAAAAATACGTTTAAAAGCAAAATCATGCCTTCTCCAGAAGGTAATTATTTATTTCCATACATACTGCAATAATTATAATTTCATTTTTACCCACTATTTAACCCTTTGTTTTCTCTTAACGTGGATTTTTTGTGTTTTTTCTTTTCAAATTAATTATTTTATTTAAATCTTCAAGTACGAAGAACAAGACTTTTAACGGACTTATTTTTAAATCCAATATCTTTCACCAAACAAAAAACAGTCCGATCAAAATAGGAGTTGGTCAAAAAAATTATACTCAAAAACAAAATATACTGTTTGGACTAACTCTCATCCAAATTTGTATCTACTAAACATCCTTCCAATTTTTCTAGCGCACTCCACGTAATAATAACTCTACGTGTGAGTGCCGGAAACAACATTTTTCGTACCAAATACAAATACATACTAATACCACTTTCGGACAAGGGGATTTTGAGCATTATGCAATTAAAATCTATAACCTACTTTCACTTCCCTATTGAAAAAATTAGAAATAAGAAAATGTTCAAAAAGGCTATGAAAAATAGAAAATGGAGCTGGGTAGAAGTAAAATCGATCGTCTTATTCGCCGAAACCAATATTGAATAAACTGCTCCACAAATGTATAATTTATGATATGTTTTACGTTTTATAATATAAATAATATAGGTGTACATAAATTAAATAAAAACATTCTGAACATTTTGTTAAGTATATCTGTATATAAGGTCTTTCATGTAAAAATATTTTTAAAAAAAGTATAT
The DNA here is from genome assembly GCF_059751315.1 of Micrasema longulum. NCBI lineage: Eukaryota > Metazoa > Arthropoda > Insecta > Trichoptera > Brachycentridae > Micrasema > Micrasema longulum. The sequence goes on from NW_028279795.1 coordinate 264,220, forward strand.
GGTTAAGTGTCCTCAGCACGGGTAATCCCAGTGAAGTCACATTATTTTATTATTAATATTTGTTAATAAGGGAAAATAATGAATAAATGAACAACATTCAACAAGCAAGCTGTGCCAGTGTCCATCTAGACCGCCAGCTTCTCCATCAGGTTACAGCACACCACGCCTCATCATCAGCAGGTTAGAAGAGTTGCACAATCTTTCTTCCCCAACAATACAGTCTAGTATCTTATTTTTCCTCCTACGGGACAAGGTATTTATTCACACCCTGTCTACTTCTCAACAGATATATACTAAAAAACCTCATTAATTAAAAAAAGCAAGCATTTTTTATAGGGGGATAAGGCTTGCACATATAAATTCAATAAAAGTATATTAGGGTATTCATATTAAAGGAATATGAATTCAGGTAATGAGTTTGGAGGAGAGAGAAAGAGGAATCAGGAAAGAAAGGGAATAAAATGAAATATAAAAAAAACCTTTAAAAAAAAGAGGGGGTTGGGGTTCTAGGGATATACGAATGTAGTTATATTACAAGCGTTTCTTGAAGGTGGTCAGAGAAGATGCATTTTTTATGAAAAGGTAATTATGTTTTTTTTATGTTAAAAACAATTATTTCAATTTCAGTTTATGAGTTCACTATTTTAAAACTTGAAATAAAAATAAAAAATCCAATAGATTCACCCTGAATATTTTCTAGGCGTCACGTTCTGATAATTTTGTAATACGGAGGATATAAATATGAGTCTACCGGATACTTCATTTGTTAATCATAGCAAACTTGTACCTGGCAATCAAGCAACTGGATCTCATCTCCTATGGAATAAATACGATCAAAGATGGAAGTCACCTGTGGCTTAACGAGAAGCGACTATAAACTGGTTTCTGGACTTCCTTTAAAGATCTAACCTAATCGAGTAATAAGTAATAATTTTCAAATAAAACGAACGACGGTTCAGCATTATTAAAATACACATCGTATGCTCATGCAATCGCATATATTTGCTAATTTATTTAATTTTTACAAATACAAACAAATGAATAGGAACACAAATAACGGTAGGATAGAACTCCATATAGGATAGGATAGAACGCTGGATATTTATTTATTTATTTATTTATTAACGGTCATTGTCCATGTATATCTGTACCTTAAAGAGTGTGGATATTATCCTTGGCTCTTCCCAACTGACTTTTTACTGGGAATGCTAGGCTATCAGTCATTATGGAGGAGGAGGGACGTTCATTTGGGTGTTCACTTTTTCCAGTTGATCGGTGGTCGCATACATAACTCAGAAATTCTGATGGATGTAGGTCTGTTCGTACCTGATAACTATCTTCGACAAAGACAGCATCGATTGTTTTACCTACCGCGATGCAGAACCAACCTGCCAATGGTTATGCCGGTTGGTAGGGCAATCTTGCTACTTAATCGCATCGCCTCGGATGTCGACATATTTCACGACAGTGGGCCTTCCCTTAGGAAAGCACTTTCTAACATTTAATTTTTCTTTTTACATTTTGTTATATTATTTTAATAACATAATTATCTACTGTAATTTGTGATTTATTATTGTATTTAGAATGAATTGGGTCTTTTTCTGTAATGTTCTAAATATCTGAATAAATAAATGAAATAAATGAAATAAATAAATGTATACAATTTATAGGGTTTAAATATTACAATTAAAGAATAGTTTAAAACATTTAAAAAAAAGCATTGACAAACATAAGGGACATCGAGACAAGATCTGGACTATTTTTTTAGTGCACGAGCACGATTAAACGATTAAATCATTGTAAACTAAAACCAAAAAATTCCAGATCTTGTCTTGAGTTAACAATACGACAAAGACGGGTCATTGGAGAATTAAGGCCATAGTTTGTTATATGCTGATCGTTGAACAGTACTTAATTGTTTCTTAATTTACGAGTCGGAATATTGAATTTTACTTGTCCTAGTAATGTTGGAACATCGATTATACCATTTAGTATGCCGAACATATATATGGAGTCAATATTAGTTCTACGTTTTTGTAGACTAGAAATATTTAACATTGACTCTATTTCAGCATAAGAATAATTATCTCTCTCTAGTCCAATGTCTAGTAAATGAGACAACTGTACCTAAAAGAAGCACTTATACACTTCTGGACGAACAATAATATTCACATATTACTACTTCTACTACTACAACCATCACACCATTTCTCTGTAGGGGTAGGCAGAGAAAATGAACCGCCACACACATTCATTCATTTTGCCATACATCCCCTTTGGTTCTGTCTGCTTTTGACATGATCAGACTTAAGATTTTGGTTTATCTGATCATGCCACATCTTCCTTGGTCTTCTTCGTCACACGTTACCATTCATTTTTGTCATATATACAGGTTATACCATTCTTACGTCGTCCATTTATTCTACGAGACCAAACAATCTCAGAAACCCTTTTTAATCTTATCAATTATACTTGACTCTGATTTACAATCTCGCCTGATTTCATCATTGATAACTCTGCCATACATTGATTTCTCACACATTCGTCTAAGAGATCGTATTTCAACCGCGTTCACTCAGTTTTTACCCTTATTCTGCCAGTTCCATATTTCACTTCCATACATAAGTGTTGGGACTAAAACTATTCACATATAAACTATCTTAATGCCATAATTTCTGCATTTTTAAATTCAAAACGTCAAAAAGTGTATTACCGCGTTTCATCATCTAAGACACAGATGTGTGTTTTTGTTTTATAAAAAAAAGATTACTAACATATTACAACAGAGATGAAGAACATTTAAGAGAAGGTCATATAGAAGTCTAGGCATCTACAGGGCTTACGACCTGTAAGACCATTCTTGTTTTTTTATACAACAAGAATGTTAAAAATTAATGTTAACTGCCCCCCAGGGAGTTGGGATCAGTCCTTGTCTACAAAAATTTGGACAAACTCAAAATATTGTTGAAAAATAATATTGATTAAAAAATAAAAAAAGTAACAAAAACGATCAAGGCACCCGAACCCAAATTTCACAACACCCTATGCACCATTAGATGCGGAAAGGAAATTGTGATGATGACGATTAAAAATGTTGTATTTTGTAAATTAAAACTTAATGCAGCTACAAGAAATAATTGAAGCATTTTACAGTTTAATTGCATTATAATCGCTATGGACAATCAATGTTTGTTTACTGTACCGAACTAATTAATCAAATTTCAGTTTCATTAATTGGGTGTGACGATGAAACCAATAATTGTAAATACACTTGCTATTTGTTATAATAACAATTCAGATTCAATTATGAACTACTTTATTTTTATAATTTATTTCGATGTAATGCGTCAATCATTCCTTTTTATTAGATTTGACATTTAAAGATTCTTAAGCAGGAAGCTGTTAATTTACATTTAAGTCAGTTTTAGATATTTGGACCTTGTCGTTTTACTTTTGAAAACATTTTTTTGCTTATTACAAAACTATTATTTTTGATGATGTAGTAAACATTACGAAAAATGTATTTCAAATATTTAAAAAAAGCATTTAAAGCCATAAATATTAAAATAAACATTATTTACAAAATATTTTGATTTTTATCACATGATGTAACAAAACAGAATAATAATTTTTGTAATTAGAAAACCAGAGTAAAAAAATATTTTTAATATAATTTATGTACAAAAAAGTCATTAACGGTGCTGGATTCAATACAATTTTTTTACATGATTTTGGGTATGAAATAAAACTTTTTAACGAATTTTTCTTGGCCTTTTTCAGGTATTACGTAAAACACACAACAGGTTCAGGTTTAAGTTTGTAAGTGGAAATTATTGATGAAAGTTCACTGTAATTTATTATAGAAATAAAATACGAGTGATACTTTAATCCACAGATTCGTAATATCCAGTGACCGGTTTTATCGCTTTCATGACATCTTCGAGTCTGGTATCTTTATTAAGGAGTTCGTGTATTTATACATGTATGCAGAAGCAGAGAGGTACAAACAAACCTACGATCCTAGACATCCCCTACACCACCATCAACCGACGGCCTCGCGTCTGAGATCTAGAAACAGTTTTATCAAAGCCACCTACCCTGTTGAATCCTCACAATAGCGGATAGAAGAACTATGGCAATAGGATCTTGGAGCGAGACCGTGGACGGATCTAAATGAGGGTATCCAAGGAGGTGAACACCTACCATTCTCCCTTTGGTTCGCCCCCAATAGACTACGGGTGGGTGTTAAACGATGTAAAAAACATCTCCAAAGGTGGGGGTACCTCTCAGCTGATGATATATGGAGGAAGGCTGCACTCCTGGGGACCTAATGGTGGCAAACGACAAGGCGATATCTGTCGCCGCATATTGGAGTGGCACGATATGATCCAACCGGACACGCTAAGTAAGTAAGTGTTAACGAAAAAGCGGACTGTAAATGAAAATCGAATTTCATTCAGTTTTGTGACTGGGAAATATTTGAGAAAGGATAGGAACATGGAATGGATGCCTACCTTTAATATGGTCTGAATGTTCATCAATTTCTGGCACCGGATGACAAAATGAACTTTTAAATGTAACAATGTTTTCCACGACGCGCGACGAATCCAACCACTTTTTATCCGATTTTATGTGAAGTCCAAAATGTTGTTTGGTTTTTGTTCTAAATCCGAATCTTCTAATTTTGAATATCTTCAATCTTGATGTTAGGCAGGTACCATAAGGATGGGTCAAAAGAAGTATGGGAACGAAAGGTAATCGGCCAGGAATAGTATCGATAAATGCTATTATTTACCTGGTTGCACCGATTAATGTAAGTGTAACTAAATCTTAATAATAACAAAATGTTCACTTTCAATTAAACGCAAATTAATGAATCTCCGATCTTTACTTAGTGCAATATTTAATATTAAAAAGCAAATTATTTTCAATACTCTGTATTATTGATTAATTTGGTGTTCATTTTGTAGAACTTTAAATTTAAACATTCGTTTGAAAATTCCCTAATAAGGCAAAACAATTGTCACAAAATTTTTGCATACTCCAATCATTGTTTGATATCTTATATTATAAGTTTCAAAGCTCTGACTTTTTTTTAAGTTGAAAAACAGACTGCTTCCTAGGTGTAAGATGAAAAGTACACAATGCAATAAAGATTTCCACAGTTATGGAACGAGAACTGGAGGTGATTTCTGGTTTCCTGACTGGAACTCAGACAACCTTAACTATAAAGGTTTAAAAATGTTAAATGAGTTGCTAGAAAGTCTCGGAAAAGCTGGAAGCTTCTCCACTTTTCGAGCAAAATGCTATTTGTGTATAAAGATAGAGACGATTCATCTGTGTATAACGTTGTGTTTTAGATATATTTTATTCAATTGTATTTGGTTTGATTATGATTGAATATTGTTGTAAGTAAATATGATAATTAACATCTAAGCAAATAAATATTTGCAGTCGCGAATTAGCTTATTTACCGTTAATCAGTTTCAAATATTGTATATGCTTCGAGATATTTTAAATTCAGTTTAAAATTGCATTTATCGGGAATAAAAATTCGAAAGAATTTGTGATGTTTCAATGTGAATTAAGAGCATTGCATAATTCTGTGGCATTTCGATAAAGATATTGCACCGAAGTTGAGAAAATGAATTAAGTATGCAGTTCCACTCGATAAGGTCTGCCAATGGTTGGGTGACGAGGTGACGAGGTGACGATTCAGGTTAGGAAAAAAAATGCATTTCAATAATTAAATTTGTTAATGTCGTATAATTTGTATGAAAATTGCCTTTAACAACATGGAAAATATGGAAAATAAAAAGGTTTATAATAGATCTTATAATTTTAAACAAAAATTAACTGAAAATCTACACTTAACAATGAAAAGTGGAGAGAGGGTGGAATGGAAAGAAGGAGAAAAGAAAAACCAAAATATTTATTTAATAACATTTACCGATTTCAATGTGAATTAAGAAGGGGTCTCTGACATTAGTGGGTAGATGATGATTATCTGAACTGGTTAATTCACAATCCAGACATTTTGAAGCGCATAAAATTTTATGCACCGAGCAACTATTTAACAGCCGGGCAACTTGACCATTATTTGTTCTTCCTAAATGCAGAACAAATTTACCATTGATGATGCCTGTGGAGAAAATAGTTTGTCTGTTAAACAGCAACAGCGAGAGGTAGATCTTTTCTTTGCTCGGATTACCAGTTTTAGACTCTGTATCATAAAGTTTGTTAGTAACTTCGTCGTATTTAAGTACTTTTATTTTGATGAACTAAATGTTGGACCTTTATATTCTGTTGTCCTTTTTTAAAAAAATATATTTTTGCTAATACCTAATACAAATACAAATTATTTCACAACCGGGCAGGTACGACTGCAAAAGAGGAGGTAAAAAATTAGAGCGGTAGATAGGTATTTTTTTTATATTTTAAATTTACAATGTTTATAAGAGGCAAAACAGAGTATTAAAAAAATAAAGGATAAGTACATAGCAATAAAATACATATTAATAGTAAAAATAGTACAAAAAAATCCAACAAAGGCGTGGCTTGTTTGTGGGTATACAAAAAAATGTTAATGAATTTTCGCTCCTATAGTAAATTGACAGTTTTAATATTTTAGTGTAACATAAGAAAGAAAAAATAAAATATTCTGTAAAAGATTACATGTTTTTTTTAGTCATTGAATAAGAAAATAAAAAATATAAAAAAACATAAAAATATTCCTTATTATTAAAAGGCAACAAAATATATCATAAAAAAAGAGTTTGAATCCAGGATATTGCGTGTTTTTTAAAAGAAGGAACATTTTGAAAGTTTGGAATCAATAAAACGTAATCAGTAAAATAATAATAAAAACATTTTGGGCCTATAAAATAAGCATGTCTCTGTGCGAGCCTCGTTTTACAATGTGGTATTTCTAACACACGATTCCTTCTTTGACTTGATATATTTGAATTACTTATAAATAAATTTTGGTTCTTAAAGATATATTTTAAATATTGAAAACAATATATTTGTCTTATGTCTAAAAGTTTAGTTTCTTGGAACAATTGGAAAGAGGGAAAATTGCGAATTTTGTGAAGGATTATTTTTTATAAAAATTTTTGAACAGTTTCTAATGGTTTAATATGGTTGTTGCACCCATCCAATTATTCCATAGGAAAGCGATGACTGTACAAGTGCATAATATACCATTTTAATGGTATTTAGCTGGGCGTAAATACTTGGTCGTTTGAAAACTATTAAAAGGGTTTTCTCGTTATTAGAACTAAAAGATATTCAATGAATTGATAAAGGTTGGAAGAGCTCTCTTACATAAACAGGCGAAGTGGGATTATTGAAAATAGTGTGAAGAATTAATAGAATTCGGATGTATCTTCGATGGCTGATACTGGTCCAGTGAAGTTGCATGCGGTATTCAGTTGTGTCCAAATTTGCGACGATCAAAGATATAACGTGTTTAGTTATTCGGCAATCGTTCAAGAACAAAGAAAAGTTTAGTAATTAAATCAGTAAGATTTATAATTAAGCTAATATTTACTAAAACCTCTTCACCTAAATGCCACAGAATTAGGTACAAAAATTCAATAAGTAAATGTTTTAATTTCTTTTGTATTTATTTTACCAGAACGATATCTCAAATTTAAGAGTAAAATATAACTTACCCAAACAAATAACTTTTATTTTCGCAAACAATTTTATGTATTTTTAAGACTCGGCTTTCTGCTTTTCAAAATACAAGTATGTTTAGCATTGAAATTAAAATGTTGGCACTCGTTTCTTTAACTGTTTGATTTACGAAACCTACGCCCTTCCAGCAAGTTTTAGTTTATTAATAAATGTTTTTATTTACGCAAGAATTTTATCTTTAAAATTAACTTATCCAGATAATAAAAAAAATACAAAACAACATTGTTTTTAACCACTGATTTTTTTTCTACCCGCCGTTTTAAAAGTTACACAAGCTATGCTGAAATTTCAAGATATGCTGAACTATTATTCAATTATCTTGCATAGTTTTAAAACCAGTCGGTTAAAAAAGAAAAAATCTGGTTGAAAACAAAGTTGATGAATATATATTTTTTTTAAAAAATAAATAACCACAAAGATAGTGCTTCAAATAAAAAAAAAATCTATCTAGAAAAAAAATATGTAGAAAAGCATCTAGAAAAGCTTAAAATACTAAGACTGGCAGGAAAAAAAATTACGCAGTTTAACTTCGAAATAAATTATTTATGAAGTTGGTCTTGTAATAGAGATGGAGTTTTGATTAAATTTACGCGCATCTCATGAGAAATTAAAATCGATATTGATAAATTGATATTAAAATTACATGATAACGAAGCTCAATATTTTTTTTAAATATCAAAAACATTTTTCACTTTATGATAGGTACGACGTGTTAAACTTTTTTTTTTTTTATTTTCAACTGTTAATGATTTTGATAAAATTATAAATAAAGTTATCAATAAAACTTCTTGATTCTGTTTTGATTTTTTATTATTTTGACCAACGTGTGCTTTCGCCAAAGTAGGCATCTTCAAAACTAGTAAATTGTTTACAACGTTTACAGCTTTTATACTATTTCTAACACATTTTGGAGATAAGAAGATCAAATAAATATTTTAACAGGGGACAGAAAACATAAATATTTACAACTAGTTTGTTAGAATATAAAAGAAATAGTATAAAAGCTGTACACATTGTAAACAATTTATCAGTTTTGAAAATGCCTACTTAGGCGAAAGCGCTCGTTGGTCAAAATAATAAAAAAGTAAACCTACGTTTGTGAGAACTTTGTTGAAAATTTTATTAAGAAAAATTTTTTTATATTTTTTTTTTTTTATTTGTTTATTTTTCCATGCATATACTATGTACGTAAAAATATAAGTACAAAAACACAATTTAGAAAAATACATCTTAAAATTAAGCCATAACATAAATTGGAAAAAATCATTTACAGTGGAGTTTTATCAAGAAATATCAACAAAAAACATCAAAATTCCAACTATTGTCATGTTGCGATTATTCACCCGTTTCATAAAGTGTTATTATCTCAGTTTCACTTTTCTACGGCTGCCTGCATTCTGCATAACTACGTTTTATTGTTTTATCTTTTATCTCATTTTTTTCCTTAATGATTCTATTATTATGAAAAAATGTATTTAAATATAAACAGTGACGCGAGTGATTCTAGTAAGCTAGTACAATTCCTGGTGAAAGGGTGGTAACCCCAAAACCGGTCGACGTATATGCCACAAACGCTTTGCTGGTACATTTGACGTGAACTCATGGAAAAGATAATCTAAATCATAGTTGCGTGGATAGATATTGCTCTTCTCCATGTTCAATGTCTAGGTCTTCTTTCAGGTCAGAGATAAGAGATAATTAATTTACGTATTTGAAGACAGTATAGATATAATACAGTGAGTTATTTTTTAATGTGCATTTTCGATACTGCCCGGTTTTCTTTTAATTCTTTTGACTGTCACGTTCGAAGTAACATCTAATCAACCATACAGATTGGTCTCCAAATGTACCCAAATCAATCCGGCAATCTGTTAATCTGTAACTAAATTAACGGGCCGAGGGTAGCCGAGGGTAGCCAAGAAGGCCCGAGTAGCATTTGGGTCCCCTCGCCATTCATTATACAACAATAATATTAATTATTGCTATCTACATTTTCACTAGCACGCTAATTGAAATTATATAGCATGTGAAATTATTATTGCCAAATTATTTCAAAAATCAATTTTTTTTTCAAAATTAAGCACATGAAACGATTTCATTTTTAAAAAATGGTGACCTTTTATTTAGTTGTGATAAAAACAAAATCATTAAAATAAAATTCTTAATAAAAAGAATTCAACCAATAACATACATTTCCAATAGTTGTTTCGATTTGGCTCTTGGGTGAGGTCCTTTTCCTTTAAAATTAAAATATGTATGTATATTTTTTTAATACAAATTTCATTTCATTATAATGGTCACCCTAATAAAGTATTACGCTTCCCATCCTCCCTTTTTATTTTGTTCGTCTGTTGTTCCAACTAGACGAAACTTTTTAAAATTTTAATCAGTGCGCGTTGGTGATAGTTTCTAATAGCATGTGTCGTATCCGCATGTTGGTTTTACATTTTTATGAAAATACTATGATAAAGATATAATTAATGTCCTGACAAAGAAATGGGTAGGTTTTCAAACCAATAGACATAGAAAAATTAGTAAATGGTTATATACAAATATTTACTTTCATGTACGGCAAAATTCATACCTTTTTACTTTTTACAATAAATTATGCAAAATACACTATCACACAAAACAAAAGGAAAATCCTAAGGCATGACCTGTGTGTGAGTATATATTTTTTTAGAATATTAATATACTCTAATATACTAAATTATACAGATTTTTTCTGCCTTCTAGTACTATAAGTATCAAGGGCCCATGGCGTTTTTTTGGGCACAAAACAATGTGAAGTCTAGACATTTACAGGGCTTATGACCTGTCATTGGCTGGTCTAAGTGGCCACTTTCACATTTACCATTCTGCCCATGTTTGAACATCCACATTTTCTCAACTCTTCCATCTGTTGACTTTTGTGAAGTAAAAGAGCTGAAACCTTTATCACGTGGGTGACATTCATCCGGCTGAACCAAATCACCTACTAGGCAACGCCTGTTACACAGTGTGTAAAGTGGCCACTTAAACCAGCCAATGACAGGTCATAAGCCCTGTAAATGCCTAGACTTCAATATTTTCTCAAAAATGTTTTCCCTCTCTGTTGAAATAAATTTAAATACAAATTACTCCCTAGGGAGGAAATCGAGCCAGTCTGCAAGCATTTAGACATAATCAAACATTGTTAATAGAACTGTCTTCAATTGCATATAAAGTAAAATTGAATTTTCTGTATAAAAAATATATTGGCTGCAGTGTACACAAGCCTTTTGCTGCTCACATGGTCTTTCCAGTATCTTCCTCTGGATCGACTTTATCGCACAATATCATGTATTTCACACCTTTTTCTCATTATGATTTGATTCGGTTTTGAAGCGGTTTTCCGGTAATGGACCTTGAGACCTTCATTTCAGCATTTTTGAGTAGCCCTTGGGTACAAATAGTATCAACCCGCTTCTGACCTTGCTATCGATACTCATATTTTTATTTCTCCATATTACATTCCTCAGATACCCTGACAGATTTGATGTTTTGTTGACCTGTGGTCGGACTTGAGTGTACAAATTACCATGGCTTGAGATTTTTACTCCCAGATATCTGAAACTTATGACCTGTTCCACTGGCTTGTTTTCAATAGTCAGCTTTCTACAATGAGTTGCCAAATGAATAGGGACAGTACAAATGTTTTGTGGTTTGAATGTTTACATCGTCTCTACTTCTAAATAACTTGGATTTGATGAGAATTCCTGAAGTATTTTTGCATCTAGTACCACCACTGACACTTATTAGAAGTGGCAATACTATAGAAGTGTCACATTTATCTACGATTTAACGTTATTTCCACGTGGCCAGCATTTTTATAAAAACACGCGATCAAGGGTCTTGTAAAAAAATATATAAGCAATATTTTAAGAAGTTTTAACGGTTTGTCTATACCAAAACGAAAGTCGTTATTAATTATTTTTTAACTTTGTAAACTTTTTTGTTCATATCTTCTTTCAATTAATTGTTTTGCCATATTGACTCCAGTATTGTGTTATTTCAGTATGATCAGGTATTTAAAGACGTCTCCAAGGAAATGTGCGGAAATGAAGACGCTATTATTCAACACTAGACATTCCCAAAAGGAAATAGCAGCGATATCAGGAGTTTTGAAATCTGAAGTTAACAGGATAAAGAATAAAATAGATCAAAACTTGCCCTTTGAAGTGGATTGCGTTGGGAAATGTGGCAGAAAACAAATCACCTCACGTCTGACTGCCTGCAAAATTAGAGATACCTGTCTTCAAAGTTGGAAAAAATTGTGGCTCGTCTAACCTTGATGATCTATGAAGAAGGTATCGAGGTCTCTCAAAAGACAGTTTAGAAAGGGTTGGTCGAGGATATCCTTATTGATCATCGGCCAGCTAAAAAAACTAGTCTTACGGTATGAGAAAAGGACTCTACAAGTAAAAAACTCCTGGAATAGGTCAAAATACATCAACAAAAAAGGTGATGTTTAAATACTCCTAATTAAATATTCTTATTCACAAATATTAATTACTATGCCTAAAATCATAAACACCTTTGCTTGATGAATATAAAAGTGACAAAAACGCATTTTTCGTAAGTGTCCCTATTGATTTGAAAACACTGTACCTGTGTTGGACTTTTTGTTTTGCTGACTGATATTGACAAGTTTAGCCTTTGTGATACTAGGTGGAACTTATACAACATTTTTTGTAGATCATCTTCAGATTCAGCTATTATGGCCGCGTTATCTGCATGGCATATCATAGCAATTGTTTTTATTCTAGATGTTGTAGTAGGAAATATGATTTTATTTTATTTACAATAGAAGATAATTCTTTTCACTTCCTTTTGTAATCGGCGCCCATAAATGCTTAGCATTATATAAAATATAGCAGTCGCCATGCCAAGTATCCATTATGATTGCACGACGCTCATGCTTATTATTCCATCAGTACCGTTTGTGTTCATGGAGATTTGAAACAATACGTGAGTCGAAGCGCGGCTAATGACGAGTTTCGGAACTGTGCGTGACCGTCGCACTGAGTAACAATAGAGCAAATACGATCGGGACCTAATAAATTGATGACACAAAAGGCAGAGAACAAGATGTCGATTAAATTGTTTCCATTCGTAACGAAACAATTGTCTTAGATGACAAAAATCAACAGGTTTTTTACGGTGAGCTTTTCGAAATTCAACGAAATCGTCCAAATAGTATTTCTTACAGTTTTTTTTTGTAATTTCAAAGGGGTACGTGTTCTTTCAATTTACACAAGATCCTTGTTTAACCAGTCGAAAATGTAGCCCTGTAAATGCCTTGCCTTTCATATTCCAGTTATTTATATTCAAATTTATTTTAACCGAGGGGGAAAACATTTTTGAGAAGGGAATATGGAAGTCCAGGCATTTACAGGGCTTATGACCTGTCATTGGCTGGTTTAAGTGGCCATTTTACACACTGTGTAACATTCACCATTTTGCCCATATTTGAACATCCACATATCCTTAACTCTTCCATCTGTTGACTTTTGTGAAGTAAAAGAGCTGAAACCTTTATTCACTTCTCAAAAATGTTTTCCTTCTCTGTTGAAATAAATTTAAACAACTCCCTCGGAAGGAAATCCATCTAGTCTGCAAGCATTTGGGCACACTCAAACATTGTTGTATTTATATTCAATTCACTGGCAGTATCCAGTTTTTCGGCACTCTTTAATTTGCATGTAAAAAATTAGATTGTTTGGTATCTGATGGTTTTTAAACTCATAGATACACTTTTTTGTGATAAATATGTAAGGTGTAAAAAATTATAATTATCTTCGTAATGAACTAAAAACTATTAAAAATAATAAATCAATAAATAAATTTTAAGTTAATCTAAAGAAATTTTTTCAACTCGTGTAAAAACAACATTAAATTTCAATTAGTATAAATTTATTATTGTTTTATGTTTTTTCTTGGTATATCCTATATTTTTTTTTTCATGTACTCGTATTTAAAATTCAATTAACAACTAAAACAGTGTAAGTCACTCTCCAAGCAAAAGAGTTAGTTTCTTTTTTTGGAGAGTTACAGTGATAACATTCACTAGATGTGTAGAAGTAAATATGTTTAGAATTTTACAAAAACGTGTACTTTTTATGAAATTTATGAATAAAAAAACCGCCACAGTGCAACATAATCGTACTATGGAGAGTTTAATTGCCTAATGCAGAGCCAATTTAGAATCCGATGGTTTTGGTTATGTGTTTCGTAGGAAACGAGGCAAAATTTTCTGTCATGATCTTCTAAATCTGAATCTTAAATCTTGTTAGTATTTATTTCAATAAATATTTGAATTATCAAACCACTTTGATTAAATTTAGCATTTGAGCATGGTGCCATATATCTTTATACAAAATATTGCGCTGAATTGGTTTATCGGCATTAGGCGTGGATATTTTTTTTTTCTAATTTATTATAAGAATAGTATGCAAGTTGTTTTAACTGTTTTGATCTAAAAGGGTTATTTTTATTCAAATATATAATCTTTTTAAGTGTCGACAACTGTATACTTTACCCTAAAATGTACAAGGTTTATATTTACATCAAAGAGATAGTTTTTTTTTCTTTTACGTCAAAAAATATTTAAAATTATATTTCTAAATTTACTTAAAGAAAAACTGTACAAGTTTATAATAGGATCGGGTGGTTTATTTCAGCTGTGGCTGGGACAAAAAACCACAGAAAACTCGTATGGAGAAGACGGACTGTTGACAGACCTTCCGATCCATTTGAAGAGTGTTCGGCATTTAGTGTGCTGCTATCATCGAAACATTATTTCGCCTTAATTTGATCAATCATAGCTGCGTTGGTTTAGACATGCTGAGCAAATGAAAAGCGGAAGAACGACAAGAATTATTATCGATGTGAAAATTGATGGATCTAGATAACGATGAAGACCGATAATGACATGATATGGGGTGACCAAATTTAACAAATAATTAAAGATGGACATATCAGAAGTTTAAATAATGAACATGCGTGGATGAGAAGATATATGAACGTAGATGTAGAGGAAGTAAGGTTTGTATGCAAAAGGTATGACATTCATGATATGACCAAATCCAAGAAACAATAGGGTATTTTCACAAGTCAGGAATAACGTAAAAAAAAAAATATATATTTAGAGCCAATTTCTACGATTCTAATGGTATTTTTTTTTTTATTTTTTTTTGGTTTTTTTACAATAAACATAATAATAAAACAGAATATTTTTAAAAAACACGAAAATATTCCTTATTATTAAAGGCCAACAAAATAAATCATCATATAAATAAATCAATCAGTTCATATCTTTAGTTTGAATCCAGGATAGTGCATGTTTTTTAAAAGAAGGAACATTTTGAAAGTTTGGAATTAATGAAATATTATCAGTTAAAAAATAATAAAACATTTTTGGCCTTATAAAATATGCATGTCTCTGTGCGAGCCTCGTTTTACAATATGGTATTTCTAACACACGATTCCTTCTTTGACTTGATCTATTTGAATTACTTGTAAATAAATTTTGGTTATTAAATATATATTTTAAACATTGAAAACAATATATTTGTCTAAGATCTTAAAGTTTAGCTTCTTGGAACAATTCAAAACAAGCATTCATTTATAATTTTCGAGTTTAAAAATGAGCATATAGAAAACGGCCCGCAGTTGGCATAACGTCATTATGGCGTCACGCGTTATGAATGCCGACTGCGCTTCTAGTAAACATTGCGTGCAGGTTTGACCCAAAAACGTCATGCGTGCCGTTTTCCCTACAGTGCGCAAAACGTCTCGTTTTCAGGTAATTTAAAATATGCGTATTTTAAACCTTTCTAGAAAATTCATCCGACGTCGCATCATCGAAATTTATTGTTTATTTAATAACAAAAATAACAAAAACACACAAAAGGATCCCATTGAAGAAGGACATGTCAGGAGTTAAAAATATGATAAAAAAATAACAAAAAAAGATAACAAAAACATGATAAAAAAAAACACAATATATTATTAAGGACCATAAAAACTATAGGAAATAAAGACGAATAAGTCTTTAATACATATTATGATACATAGTTAGAGAGGAAGAGTCTTAAACTCGAAATCCAGTTATACAACACTTTTGTACGCAGTAACTTGGCGTGAGCATTCATTGTGCGGAGCCCACAATATATAACAAACATTAAAAGGATCGTAATGTTTGACAAAATCTTTTAAAATACCTAGATTCTAAAAACAATAAAACGCTTTGCACTTACAGCCAATCTGCTAAACAAAATGGATTTTTTACCCTTGAAAATAGACGCATTATAGATAAATTATACTATTGTTATAAATTTTTAAATAATAAAATCGGGTTGTGGTCCTGTGGCTAGTGTATCGGACTCACGGACCAAAAGAATGTGGTTCGAATCCCACTCTACCCCCAACATGATTCCATTTCCCAATAGTGAGTTATTTTCAACTCGTTGAAAATGGCCCTCAAAATTAAATATTTGGGTAAATCATAAACGCAAATATTTTCTTTAAAAAAAAAAAATTTCAAAAATTCTCCAAAATTAATTTCTATGTCCCTTTTCGCGTGACAATTAATAAGTATTTATTCCATTTGCCAGCACCAACTATGGAAAACATTTTTTCCTCTATCGTTTTTGCTCAAACTATAATGCTTTTTTTCATCTATTGGTTTATTTTACATGCTCCTTAATTTGTTTAAAAATAAATAAAACTCATTCTTTCTGGCTGCGATACACTCCCACTTGCTATTTAATGATGCTCACGCTTACACACACCTGAACACACCTTCTCACACAAATACACACAAACACACTTCTACACTTACTCTCATACAAATACACATAAACACACCCTTTGTTGTAGCACAATTTAATATGTATGATTTCAACTTCGATGGTCTGTCTTTAAACCGAATATTTTTGTGTTATTATATCTTTGTTGGCTGTTTCTGGAATAATTAATAAATAAATAGAAAAGATCCAGCTCTTTCAGTAGGCTGTTTTAATCACTCTCCCCACAAGCATCATCAACGGTAAATGTGTCCTGCATTCAGAAAGAACAAAAAATTTTGTGTTCTACCTCTGAAATAGCTGCTAAGTACAAATAATTGTATGCGCTCCAAATTTGTTCTGTTTGGCATGGAATTTACATCAGATATAAACGTTTTACTATGTAATTATTACCATTATGCCCAGACCTAAATAATATGTGCACCTTCTTAGATGCAATAAAACTTCAAATTAAACTTTATGACTAACTATTGATGTTTTTTGTTCGATCTATATTAAATGATAGCGCAATCAATCGTCAAACTGGTCTCAAACTAAAGAAGTTATCGTTAAGTCTAATAAATTATGTAAAATCAGATCAATTAGTGGCACAATTAGATATATGGACTAAAACTATCGGCCTATAGCACAAGGCTTAAAAGGATACAATAATAAAAGTACTCTCTCCGTTTTTATGTGTTCATAATTTGTGTCAGTTTTTTTCCAAATTAAAAAATGAGCTCCGTAAGCTGAAAAAAATCTAAAGGTTATACTTTGTGTGAAAGAAATTTTTCTGCCCTACAAGTTATAATATTTGCTTATAGGTTTTAGATATTGTTTAACATAGGTGCGAAGGTTTTCACGGTCACTGTAATCAATTTGTTTTTTTTTTGGTAATAACGTGTGTGTTGGATTTGTTCCAACGTTTCGGCCAACATTGCAATAGCCATCTTCAGAGTAAACTGAGTGGTGGCCAAAACGTCAGAACAAATCCAACACATTGTTTTTGGACTTTGCAACAATGGTGATTGGACTCATAAAGGTAATAAACCAAAATCAGTGTTCGAACGTCCCATTTCCGAGACAAACAAAAAAGATTTTTTCCGAGTATCTTAGCCTTGTACGTGACACGTAAGGCTACTAAATATTGGAGTCCAAATATCTATTTTTTTTTAAGAACTTTCAAAGCCAAACATGTCGCGTTTTTTTAGTGATGTGTTTTCATAAATTTTTTTTAAAGTTAAATATGAGAACATTTCTCTACAATATTCATATTGATTTTAAAAATACAATCAGTTATTCACAATTAATTTCATATATTTTTATCGGTGTTCGTAATTTGTGATATTTCCCTACGAAACAGAAGCCACCTCCTCCCCCTACTGCTCGCCACGGTTTTTAAACTAGTTTTGATAAACGAAACTGTTTTTAAAAAAAAACAGTTTTTACAGTAGCGTGGTAAAATCTTTAGACATCCGCCCCCCCGATGAAAATTAAAAATGTGAAACAGATTGTTCAATAAATAAATCCTATGATCTAATTGATACTACATAAAGATGTATACCGCCAGACACAATATTTTAATATCATTGATATATAAAATCTGTAAATAAATTATCTGTTAGGGCTCTTCTTTGGTACAACTTAATTTGTCAGCATGCGTTGCACTCCGAGTATAAACACAAGTTGGTACATGATTACAACACCAGGTTTACTAGTATGGCAGGGCTAGCTGTTCCTAGATATTGCAATAAATATAGCAAAAGGACACTGCAATACAGTATACCTAAAATATTTAACATGTTACCAAACAATATTAAAAATACTGAGTTAAATTCAGAAGAGAGACGTTTACTTAAATTATGGTTAATCAAAAACAGTTTTTTGTAACGGTGATAGTTTTTAGTTTTTAATAATATAATAAAATATGGTATAATATTAATATTTTTCAAGTAAAATTATTATTTAGAAAAATCGAAGCAATGTTTAAAATTCTGCTGACGAGTTGTATGTATACAACTCAGTAGGACTTTAATTTAAGAGTATTATGTAAATATTTTTAAACTAAAAAAATGTTTTAAAAAATAAAATAAAACAGGTTTTAGCAGCGTGGCTCTTTGCAAGTAACAGTTAAATTATTTTTTGTGAAACTGTTCCAGTTGATAACGGATCTGCCGAATCCCACTAATTTTTTTTTCTTAATCTACCGATTTTCAATTGATGGGGGTTGGCAACGCTGCCTGGAGGCATCTGATGATGTCCACATGCACTTAGGA